>NW_015625585.1:548656-549010 GCF_001515625.1 Sinocyclocheilus rhinocerous
TGGCATTATGTGTGTGCGCTGCGAGTGTGCATGAGCGCATGGTCTCCAGGAGAGCGCTGAATGGTTAAACACTGGCAAGAATGAAAAAGTAATGCAATTTATAAACTTTAGTGACGATGTGACACTGCCTCGATTGTGCAAGTGAAAATTCCTGTGTCAACTGTGCAGCTTGCAGCTCGCTTATAGTGCAGATGTGGTGATTTGAAGACATTTGCATATTTTGAGAGCGTGAGCGCTGATTCACTCACGCTGTTTGTGAAATTACGTCTGACACAAGGTTTTCAAATTACTTTCTAAGTTATTTAATGAAGAAATATGAAGGCGAGTACCTCACCTTCAGCATTATAATGATTT
>NW_015625585.1:549046-559794 GCF_001515625.1 Sinocyclocheilus rhinocerous
TGTGGTGATTTGAAGACATTTGCATATTTTGAGAGCGCGAGCGCTGATTCACTCACGCTGTTTGTGAAATTACGTCTGACACAAGGTTTTCAAATTACTTTCTAAGTTATTTAATTAAGAAATATGAAGGCGAGTACCTCACCTTCAGCATTATAATTATTTCACCCACGCCGGACAGAGACTGAGACGGTGCCGCTGCATGTCGTGCCAAACCTTCTCACGGCAGGCGCGTCATCAGCTTGAGATCGTTTTTTTGAGATCGGCCTTTTTAGAGACCGCCGATCAATCATCCCAAAGCGATTATCGGCCGATAGTGATCGGTAGCCGATCAATCGGAGCACCCCTAGGCTCTATACTTGCGCTGATTTCTAGTCCCACACAGAACAGATTTCTGCAAAAGTTTGATTGCATAGTGTTTTTGAAATTCTACAAATCTTTCATCCTTTGTATTTTTGTTCAGGCAAACATCACAAATATACTTGGGTTTAAGTTTTTTTTTTTTAAATGATTAACCTAAGTTCTAAATTTTGGTGTTTAACTTGTTTGTGCAACCTCTTTTGTCTCTGGCCAGTAAGTAACAATCTAGCAACCAACCACAATACACTAGCAACACCCTGGCAACCATGGTAATTTGCATGATTGGTACATTGGTACTGAATGATTAATATTTATATGGTCCTTTAAAGAGGTCATCGGATGCCCATTTGATATAAGTTGATATGATTCTTTAGGGTCTTAATGAAAAGTCTATAACATACTTTGGTTAAAATTTCTCAATGGTAGTGTAAAAAAAACAAATTTTTTACCCTGTCAAAATGAGCTCTGTTTTTAGCAAGCCATTCTAGTCCATGTTGCTTTAAATGCTAATGAGCTCTGCTGACCCCGACCCTCTCTTGCGTGGGGTGATGAGCAGTACTGTTTACTTTAGCCGCGAAACTTCCTTACTAGCACATATTAGGAAAGGCGATTTGCAAAGATTCATAAAAAACCCTTATACTCTCTTCTGTAGATGAAGCTGATCACGAATGATTCGCGCGAACTTAAGACGCATTTAGGCAGATCGGGGATCGGCGCATTCCCTTCAAAACGAAAGTAAGGTTAATCCTCTGCGTCTTCAGCGGCTCAGATGTCGGGAGTAAATGACGACTGCTATGTTCATTATTACATCCAACAACAGAACACCTCAATCGCTTAATCAGAGATGTTCTTGTCTTCCCCTGCACCGGAGTCGCCACAGTGGCGGACAGCTCACAGCTCACTCAGGGCGGGTCGAAGGTAAGACGGCCTTGTCAATCAACTATCATGGGAGTGGCCTGTGCAGAACTACATCACTCTGACAGGAATCTCAGAACAGTCTGATTTGAGAAAGGGGATTAAAAAAAAACTGAAGGATTTTTATCATTATAGGGTGGATGTGTACACACACTTCCAACACACAACAAAACAACAAACAACAACAAAAGTGAATTTTGCATCCGATGACCCCTTTAAGGTGCATCAGTAAATCTGTGGTATTAGCATGGTACATTTAAAAAAAATGGTAATACCATCAGACTCTGTAAGTATATAATTGCATTTTAAAAGAGTTATGAATAAATGTAACTTGAAGAGATGGTCAAATATGTACACTTTTGGCTAATTTCATCATGCTTTGTTCAGCTACCAATAACAGTACTTTCAATTTAGTTTACCGATTTTACTAGTAAATCTATTCTGCAGATTTTTTTTGGGGAAAATGTTTGAAAAGTGTTCACATTCAGCGTGAATCTAGTCATTTGGGAAAGAAAGGCTAAAAGGCATTCTCTCTCTGCTCACTCTTTTCATCCATACCTAAGAGGTTGCACGTGTTCCCTTAATTTTCAAACACCATTCAGACAGACTTCAGGCTGCACAGGCGTCCCATTGTTGAGCTGTTGAAAATGAACAGACCAGACTGCAGGCCAACAGACAATGCAAAATAACATGTACACACTCGTTCTGTTTACCTGATAACCTGATGCCACTTGTAGACCATCATATAACCAGACCGTTGCTTTCATAATTGATGTCGTCCGTGTTAAGCTCAGTTAAAGTAAACAAAAGGTCATATGGATCAGCCGTTTTACTCAGCAGCATATGTATTGCATGTATGTGAATGTCTGCACAACACGCGTGTGCAAATACAGACACGCTTAAGAGATCTTGTGCTCTTTTGAAGCAAGTTCAAATGCACTTCAAAGAGTGTTGTGTATGTGCCCTTTTCTCTGTTGGTTGAGTATGTGCCTGTGAACTTTTCAGTGCCCCGATTCACACATCATTCATTGTATATCACAATCATGTCTTCTCACACATGTACTCTCCGCACCCTCAGTGACGTCTTAATTAAACACATAGAACCCATAAATCATCTCAACATCCAAAGCTTTAAATAGCCATGAAGTCATGTATCTGCTCTGCACATATCTAAATCTGTTTGGTTGAATCCTTTCATGTATGGGAGAAAATTAACATGTGTGTTATATATAATAACCTTCAGTGCTCCTTAATGATACAGTAATTTCGTCAGGCTTTAACTGAAAAGGGTTTGGTTTTTCTCTCTTCGGAAAAGTTGGTCTGACATTTTGCTTCCTGACAGGTGCTGCATGTGATCATTTCACATGTGTACACCACTTTACAACAATTTTGGCTACACAAAATTAAAATTAAGAAAATTTGTTAAGCATAAGAAGCAGTGTGCATGTGATCTGATCCAGGTCAATTGGATTTAATATAATCTGCCGTTTAAATTATTATTTTTTGTTATTGTAAAGCCAGTCTAACTAAAGAAAAAATGTTTACTTTTAATATTTTTAATAAAATTTTAAATATTAATATTGATATTATTTATGGAATTTACAGGTATTCAGAAGCTAATTTAAAATGAACAATTTGGGTTTTCTGTCCCAAGTTTTCAGTTTAAGCCAAGAATTTTCATTTTTGATGCATCACTTATTGCAAGAGAACTATGTTAATGTGTTTGAAAACCGATCATACTGTTTTTATTTGATTAAATGTGCAAATTCAATGCTTCTGTTGTAACCTTTTAATCTCTAAACTGGTCATTGCCTTTGCAAAGTTTAAGTGCAAGAATGTCAAATACATAAAAATGGGTGGCCTTCAACAAATAGTGACTCCTAATTATTGCTTTGGCAATTGTGTAACCATGCCAACACTGTCTCCACAGATACTACTACAACAAAAGGATCTTGCACAAGACCAAAGGGAAAAGATTCACCTACAAGTTCAACTTTAACAAGCTAGTGCTGGTCAACTATCCGTTCATTGACATGGGCTCTGCAGGTGAAGACCCCAGCTTCATAAACTCAATCTTTCTCAAACCCACCCATTTAGTTTGATGTACAAAGTAAAACAATTATTAACATTTCTCAACCTTTCTCATAGGTTCTGGTGTTCCACAAAGTGCACCGCCTGTCCCATCTGGTGTAAGCACTCATTTCCGCTTCCCTCCATCCACACCATCGGACGTCCTCTCTCCTAGCGAGGAACTGCGCAGTCCTGGTGTCTTCAGTGCTGTGCCTCGACGCATTGCTCGTGGCTCTGTCTCCGACTGCAGCGATGGCACCTCCACCAACTCAGAGCTTGAGGAAACTGGCATAGCTCCTGGTGATGACCGCCCGGCCGACCGTGCCTTCAGAAACCTTCTCCATCCGCGCTTGTCCCACGACTCTTTGTTCCGTGTCTACGGTGCACCGCCAAACCCAACTGGGCTCCCCAGGAGCGGGCCCCATGGGCCCCCACACAGGGTCCACCCTGAATCCTTGTCTCCATTCCCACTGTCCCCTCTCCCAGGCCCGGGAGGCTTGCTGGTTCCTGCTCTTTCTCCAGCTCTCTCCATGACCCCTACATCTCACATGCCCTACACACCTTCTCCATCCCTGTCACCCATGCTAGGCTCCCACTTCTCATTCAATCCAGAAGACATGAAGCGCTACCTGCAGGCTCACACTCAGAGTGTCTACAACTATCATCTGAGTCCTCGTGCGTTCTTGCACTACCCCAACATCGTCATCCCCCAGCCCCAGCGCCCAGACAAGGGACTGGGAGGGCCAGCGGGTATAGGTCCACACTTGTCAAGTCACCCTCTGCACCACCAGGCTGAGGAGCCTCATCTATCTCCATTCAAGTTTAAGTTACAGCCCCCACCACTGGGTCGCAAACAGAGAGAAGGGCCAAACCCGGCTGGAGCAGGACATGCTCCAAATTCTGGAAGCGCTACTGCTTCCTTCTCTTACAGCAGGGAGCCTGGTTCATCCTCAAACTCTGCTTCATCTGGAATGATGACCAATAACTCAACCCCAGCTGGTCCACCAAAGATCAAGGTATGTTCACCTTTAAAAAAGACTACACTGTAGCTCCTTTGAAAATGGTTTTCTGTAATGCTCATTTTGCTTCCTTCTGTAGGTTGAGCCTATCTCAGACATGGAGTCGGAGGAAGAAGTTGAGGTCACTAACATCAGTGAGGAGGAGCATGAAGATGACGAATGTGATGTCTTTTCCCCTCCCCACCCCAATGGTGGCCTCGCCCCTCCACCCAACCACGATCGCATGACTTATGATGATGATCTTGAGGAAGACGTCTTCAAGACCCCAGCTGCCCCTACCTCAGGGGTTGGGGCAAATCTTTTAGGTCTTAAAGCAGAACCCCGAGAGCTAAACCTGGGCCAGGGCGCTCCCATTAGCCCCGGGGGTACACACTGCATCCCTCTGAAGCTACGTTTTAAACGGCGCTGGAGTGAGGACCAGAGAATGGAGGCGGGAACCGAAGAGGCTGAGGACAAGAAGAGCAGGGCAGAGAGGGAGGAAATTACCCAGGAGGTGGAGCCTAAACTGGGGAAGGAAAATGGAGACCGGAAGAGTCCGGACACTTTGGCTGCACCCCTGGGGACGGGCCAGAGGAGGGTGAGCTCTGAGCTGCAGCGAGCGACAGCACAACTGTCTTTAGAAAACAACATTTTCTGAAGAGGATGTGGTTAAACACAAACTTACCAACACAGAACTGTCCTCCTTAAGGGCTGAAGGCAACTGTTGCTCTTAAAAGTTACGTGAAGACCATCCATTCAGCAAGTTCAGATGCTCAAACCACCTTTCAGACTTCTGTACATGCAGGTTCACTCACTTCAAAATTTTGCAACACTAAAAATGATTAATACTGACATCTTTTTAATGCATTTTAAGTAACCAGGCCCCTTTCTCAAGTTTAGCCAGAGCCACTTGCTTACCAGACCCATTCCTTTTTGTTTGCTGTGTTAGAC
The DNA here is from genome assembly GCF_001515625.1 of Sinocyclocheilus rhinocerous. Taxonomy (NCBI): domain Eukaryota; kingdom Metazoa; phylum Chordata; class Actinopteri; order Cypriniformes; family Cyprinidae; genus Sinocyclocheilus; species Sinocyclocheilus rhinocerous. The sequence continues at coordinate 554,338 of NW_015625585.1, forward strand.
TAACATCATCCCACTAGTCTCATTGAATTCTTTTTTTGCCCCTAGAAGCTCTCTGTTAGGATTTAGGGATCAACCCAATACTTTTATTTATTTTATTTTTTTTAAATAAAGAGATTACAGAAGTGCCTAAACTGGACGTTGATGCACCTCTGTAAAATCTGGGTAAAGATGGTGGTGATAAATTTTTTCAGTTTTTTTTTTTGGTCTTGTCGTTCATGCCCTTGAAATGTAGGGTCACAGGCAAGTGGACATTGACTTTTTTAAACAGACACTCTTTGATGAAGTGAAAAATGCAGGAAGGATGCTGGCCAACCCCCCACTCCCCACTCAATCATAGTTCTCAGACTTTGCGATTACAGACGCTCTTTCTTGTTTTTTGCATACCAAGATTCAAGTCCCAGACTTTTTGCAGAACCAGCTTGCCTTTCGCTCTCAAACCAGGACCTTCATGTCTCTGTCTTCAGAGCCATTAATGCTAGCGTGCTATCAGCCTTCACTCCCGGCTCCGGACACCAACTTTACCAGCTGTCCAGCAAGCTCAGCCGGCTGACGGGACCACTCAACAACCTCTTAACGTATCTTAACACATGTGTATATACATTGGGGGATTCATTTTATATATTTTAGTCCATCTTAATGACCACCAGCTGGATGACAAATTATAGATCACATGATTATTCTTTCTCCAACATGTTATTTATTTATTTTTCATAATGCAGTTGTAACGCTGAGGGAACGTAATAGGAACGTTGGGGCAACGTATCAGAGGGCGCTTTATGGTTTTAGCTTCGTAAACATCCCTAAAACCACTTAAACAATCCTGTACACCCTGCTGTTTTGTAAAGAAGGCAAATCTTCATGGTTTGTTGGCGGTAAATCTCAGGCATACCTCCCCACATCCCTTTCCGCTATCCAACAGGTTGTCTTTGAATATAAAGCCTTCAGCTGAACAAACATTGTGCCTTTTTACAGAAGCCTGACCGCCCAGTGCTTTTAAATAGGTTACTTTATCGACACGTACAAACTCACATAAAGGAGAGGCCTTAGAAACATGACCTCAAACACTGCTTTTATGCCTTATTTAGTTTTGTACCTTAAAAGAAACTATCCTAAATAAGATTTGCATTTAGAGTCCATATATTCTCACTTTATTGCACGATAGTCATATATATTTGATAAAAGAACAAACGCTGGTTTTGATACAAATTATATTTCAGAAGGTAAATCTATATGGTATATCTATGTAAGGGGGATGTTTAGTTTCAGGGCCCTACAGTGCTTTACTGTGAAAGAAAAGTGTTGTTATAGACAAAGTTAAACATAACTGACCAATCGTTGAGAACCCCGAATGGCACAGCTGTACTTGGCCTTATAAGGTCTACGTATAGTTTTAACTCGACCCGTCACATTTGCGTTCTCCATCTCAGTCTCTCTGCAGTGTTTTAGTTGTAGGAGGCTGTTCTTTATCTACGATGATCAAGATTGAACAGGTAACACATCCTATTTGGCTTAGCGTTTGGCTACGGCCAGCTCCATTTGTAGCAAAATGCAGGGACTTCGTAGTCAATGACGTCCTCGAGAAAGGGACCTCACTTCACCAAACTGTCAACTAGAAAGTGGACATTCAGCCTCTTAGCCCTGATCTAAGGAGGAAGTATAGGACCTGACACACTTAACACTCATTTTTTCCCCTCTTTTTACTTTTTTGGAGTTTGTTTGGCGGCCTTACACCGGTTCAGTATCTGTATTTTAACTGACAGCTGCCTTATTTGTTAGAAAATACTTTGTTTTCCTCTCATTCGCTATTTGATATAAAAAGTGCTGTTTTATTATACCTTTTTTGTTTATATTACCATTTATCATTTTAATGTTGATATTATTGCTGGTATTTCGTTTGTATCCCTTACCTGGATTTTAACCTGTTAAGATGAACATTTTAATAAAGCGTATTCCTGTACCCTCTTTGATACCATGATATAAAAGTGCTCTGGCTTTGTATTATTGCTGGTTTTTAGTTGTAATGAAGAAAACCAGATGAAGAGGGAGGGTGACATTATGCTATCACATTTTTATTTTAATGTCTCTTTTTTTTTTTTTTTTTGGTTGTGTACATATATAAATATATATTTTCCATTTTGAGGGGATGATGTAAGAAAAAGACAAATATTTCTTTGTGTTCAAGGTCTCTCCTTTTGCTTCTTTCTTAAAGCTTTCCATCTCTTTCTCAATGGTTATGTAATACTTTGTAAAGAGAGGCGAAACTTGATGTTACAAGGAACCATGTATACTTTAGTTTCTCATGTGGTTTCTTTTGCTCTTGTAATTAAAACTGTAATCAGGGTTCATTAAAACAGGTAAAAACGGGATCTGGATTTTTCGTCCTTCATTTACTCCCGATTTTTTTTCCTGTTGATGGTGTCTTGTATGTGGTAAACACTTAGAAATGCAACTAATATTTCAAAATTTTCATTATACCATCTTTTAAACCTCAAAAAATTGAAACTAATAATTATCTCATTAAATCTAACTCCATTTAAAACTAAATCAAGAAGTTCCAGTAATTAGAATGGCAGATTTTCACTTAATATTGATATAATGTGTTTTATTTGGAATAGTACTAAAGTGACATACCGTAGTAATACCATGGTATTTTTGGACTAGTTGGAACAAAAGCTCCTAAACAGGAATCCAGGCCTGTACATGCACACATAAACACGTGTTTAAGGTCTTTTCACGTTACCTGTGTACTCTAGTTGTTGTGCTTCAGTAGCTTCAGTTTGAAACACAAAAGAACAAGGGCTGTTATTCCAGATCCTGTTTGAGCTGAAGCGAGATGCAAAATCAACCAGGATTTGCTTTCCTAATGAAGTGGAAATTCACGCTAACCTTTCTGCACGAACCAGGCAGCATTTGTGAGCTCAACGCGAAACGACAATCTTTCGTTTTAGAGAGAAACCTGGAATCAAATATATACTAAAATAATTTCCTCAGTTAGGCTGCACTTGGTTAACAAAGTACCGTGCAGACTTAGAAAACTTCGAATTTGAGAAGTTTATCCACTTGTAATTATTTATAAAACAGCGCCCTCTGCCGCTAAATGTTTTCGTTCACTCTTGTTTAGAAGCGGAACTCGAGTCTCTTAAAGGCGAAGTGTCTTTTTTTTTTTTTTTTTGTTCTAGTTTAGTAGTCATCATTAATCACTATTTTTTGCAATTCTGTTTGGTTCCGCTAGTGGTGCAGAAACAGTTCACCTTTGAGCTAATGTTCATATCTTCTCTGAATAAAAATGAAGCTCCTTATCTTTCACAGCAGTTCAGTCGTGATGTTAATATGTAGGCCAACCCAGAAAGCTAATGCCATGGGTTTACTCCAAAGCGTTTTTAAATGACCAATTTAAAGTTTAAATCAGAATTTAAACTTAAACTGTATGCAAGTAATGAACAAAGCGATCAAATCCCAAAAGTACTATTTTTCAGGTATTAAGCAATTTATAATTTCTGATATGGGTAATATTAGTGTTCCGGAAGCCAAAATTATATGTTTGATAATGTATCTTAACACATAAAATACCACACACCCAAAATATGTACCATGACATTCAGCGCAGGAACCACGACTATGCAAATATCACACATTGCATATTCGGTCAAGGATTTTAATCACTTTGCACCATAGAAGTCTGATTTCTTTCTACACCCTGAAATAACAAAATGCTTTACAAAAGAGAAGGGGGTGGAGGAGTTGGGGTCACACACTGCTTGATTGACAGCGAAGGCTGAATGCTTGCTGTGAGGGCTAGTTGACCTGGTAAGGGTAGGTCAAAGGTTAAGTTTTGCTGGAAAACCAGTGGTTGGTTGTAACAAGGAGGCCTAATTTGTCTCTGATTGTGATTGTTTGTGTGTTTTGAAGAGGCAGTGTGTATCTGTGCTATTTGACTTGATTGATTGACACTGACTGGCTTTTGACTTTATTTAGGCTAAATGTATCCAAATAAAAGAAACCGAGAATACAAAAGAGATTGCAGTTGAATAGCAGATTATGTATAAATGAGACATAAATAAATGTTTTAAAATTAATTAAATAATTAATAAAATAATAATACATATTTTAAATAAAAGTAGTTTAAATATAAATAATATTTTAAATATATGTATACAGGGCCTAAAATTTACACTCGCCAAGCGCCAAATACGAGTAAAAATCGGCGTTGGCGACTGTTATGCCGAGTTCACACTGCACGATTTTAGCCCAATTTTTCACTCGCCGACAGGTTTTGCGAAATCGCCGACAAATGCCCGACATCGGAGGCAAATCGGTGCTCGTTCACGCGAGTGACAATCACGCATTGTGAATTATCAAAGATGCAATCTGAGGGAGTCGTTGACGCCCGTGAATTATTTAGCATGCTAAATATCTGGAGCTGTCGGCGATTCGCAATCACGCTGTGTGAAATGAGTTCTGACTGAAAAACACATCGGCGATGACCTACAGCCAATGAGAGAACAAGATACAGGGCAGCGGGAAGTTCGGGGAGGAGTTATATGAAACGTAGTTTGCGGACCAGTGTTGCCAAATCTGCGATTGCCGCCGGTTGTTTTTTATGTCAGCAGGTTGAAGCGACCCCAATATAATAGATATATGAACAATTATATCATACAGAAACAAGCACAAACACTTGCTTGACCCAATAGTATCCAACTGCAGACCCGCAGCACCAGCAATTTCAGAACCACAGCCACAGAACCGCAGCCACAGAACCGGAAGTGAGGGGCGGAGCTTACTTTTTTTTTTTTTACATACGGTTTTTAAGGGGTAATTTGCTTTTAGTACACACGATACGTCATACTTTATGTATGTATGCATTTTATAATGACATATTAAGCATTTTAGAAACATTAATCGCTGCATCTCCCTCCTGCACAATCTGTTTTTCTTTTTGTCCTTGTAGCTGGAAATCAGCTCACAGACAATTTGCGGGCTATATATATTTTTTTTAATAATTCCAGTGTCGCTTGAAAATTCCGGTCTGACGCACGCGGGTTCTCGCGTTATTTCCTTATGTGTGAAAACAACGGCGATCCGACGAGTTTGATAATCGTGCAGTGTGAACTCGGCATTAGTCGCCAGTTGCTGGCTTTTACGAATTATAACAATGCAATGAAGTGAAAACAACAGCCAGTTTTTAAAGAGATTCGCTGTTTCTGACAATAAAATCTGCAAATAAAATAATCTTTTCCGAAGACGATCATCGTGATTAGCTGTTCTGTCATAAGCGACAAGAGCGAATCGTATATACACGTAACGTTACCCTGAGCCGCTTCAGACAGCTCACCAGTAGCGCTTCAACGCACGGCGGTTTTGGCGAGTTACCTTGTAAATGTAGTCTTAAATGAGTTATAACGTCTTAAATGACCGTAAAGAGTTGGGAGAAAATCGGATGTGTGTCAGATCCGCGTC
>NW_015625585.1:560866-565737 GCF_001515625.1 Sinocyclocheilus rhinocerous
TGTTGAATGGCTATAATTAATAGGGAAAATTGAGGGAAAATGCACCAGCAGGACAAATTAAAAATATTGTAAATATATTTAGTCATTGTAGTAGTAATAACTGCCTGTTTTTGCTAAAAGAGTTTCATGGCCGGTAAAAAAAAATGTTGGCCAGTAAGTTTTATCATTTCACCGGCCATTGGCAGGTGTGGAAAAAGTTAGTTTTAGGCCCTGTATGTATATATAGCCTACATATATAAAATATACAATTATTTATGTATATATTATAAAATCTATAAATATAAATATATAATTGTGTATATATATATATATATATATATATATATATAATTATATATGTCATTTTTTATTTATGTATGGATTGAAAAAAAATACAAATATAATTGCATGAACACATGAATTTCATTTTAAAAGTACAGCTTTGGTTCTCAAGAAAGTTTACTGTATGGTCCGTTACTCTGTTTATATGTTAATTGTCTAATGAGGCATTTCTTGGTATTAATGTTTAAAAACATTATCTTTCTTTGATATGTCTTCTAAAGCTCAGCCCTTTTTTCTGAAGGCCTCATACCCATACTTCATAATATCCCCATCAAAGTGTGTATCGAGTCAACCTGAAAGTCTCATTATGACTGAATATGCTACTTTTTGGCCTCCCTTTCTCTTTCGATTTCACTTTGTTTTATAGGTCAGGCCAAAACTGGCCTTTCAGCACTGACATAACGTTTTCTTCTCCTAGTTAAATGTTAACCTTACACAAGACACACAAATGCTCACGTATCTGTATTGAACGTCAACCACTTGCTGGACTTCTCGGGAGCTTTAACAGAACAACAGAACAGGGTGTGGTGTGTACTAAGAGATTACTGTCTCTGTGTGGATGACTGAGTGCTTAAGTGTGTGAGTGTGTGCATTATGCAATTTTCCAATGCATGTCATAATTGCATGCGTGCGTGACGGTCCAGCTGAGCCTTGATGCATAAACTGATCATCTCCATAGTGTGTGCAGTTACACACACACACAGAGACATTTGCATTTGTTGAAACCACACATTTATTCAAACATGGCTCAAAGGAGGCCACCCACAGTGATACAAACACATTAAAACTGAATTTGCAATGCAGAAACCTATGTCTGCTACACTCTGTGGCAGTGCATTTTAATTCCTCATTTAGACTAATTTACTCTCAACCCTTTCTGTTTGGTTGCAGTGATGGCAACAGGCATTATGAGCTCATCACATGGCTTGGTCATTGGTCTGGAGACCCCTGCAGCTGGACCAATCACAGGTTGATTTGATGGAAGGCGGGCTCAAGACCGCAGCTGACGTCATAAGCAGTCCGAACGAGCTCCGCGATTGGCTGGATTCGTGAAGGTATAGAATGTGTAAAATGAAACAGGAGTTGCTGAAGTCCTTGTGTCTGGTTTACTTTTGCGCGTTTCTTTTTTGAATACTAAAATACCTGACACGTACTCAGACTTGGAAATGAGTTTTCTTCCTGTTTATTATGGAAATCAATGTCATATTCCCTGTTGGAAAAACGCACGGCTACCAGTTTTAGTGGGATTTACCGACAGGGCTGATATTAACGTAAATAATAAACAGGAAGGAAACTCATTTCCAAGTCTAAGTATGCTTGTGCTATTTTAGCTTTCGATGTAAATACATATAAAGATTTTTTTTTAAAAAAGAAGCAGAAAACAACTCTGTTTTATTCATTAGTCCTCACAAGCGATTTTTTTCCTTCTAAATCTTCAAGACATTTTTTTTTTAAAGATATATACTTTCATCTAACCAGCAACTAGGCTTCTTTTGTTGGATTGGTATGCAGTCTTAAAATTCATCAATGTACTGTTTATTTATTTATTTTGTTAACATTACTGCCATGCTATTTTTGTTTTATTAATTTATATTTTCTCTTTTATTTCACATTTGCAATAATGCTTCGGTCAAGCTGGCTTACTAAAATATTGTGAAATCGCAAATTATTAATATTCTCGATTTTGCCCACCTACTCCCTTCGGCTGCCCCTCCCTTTGAATCCCATTGGCTGATGCAGTTTCAGGATCGACCAGCTGTTTCTTGTTTTCCCTTAGCGCAATTGGCCCGAGCGACCTGTCAATCAACTGGACTTTGACAGATGACTCCGCCCTCATCACCGCTACCCGAGCGCTGACAGGCTACTGTACCCTTTTGTGAACGCTGATTGGCCGAGGGCGCTGGTTGTCAAGGCTTAGTGCTTCATTCACCATTTTGCGACTGTAGAGTACCCTGGAACCTCAACGGCTGGACTTTTTCTCATTTGCGGAAGAAAAACACTCTTTGCAAAAGCTTTCTCGGGGATTCCGTGGTTTTATAGGCTTGGCTTTCGCATCGACACCATTTCGACGGCACTGTAAATATTCACGGGGTGAGTTGAAACCTTTTTCATCTGCAGTACTGCAGTGATCTGCCTATATATTTAACGCTGTGTTTTGCCTTTACGTCGCGGATCCATCTATAACGTTTCGCTGTCAGTTGTTTCTTTTTTCTTACTGGATTGTGTAAAATGGCGGAGTAAGCATTTTATCATACACACACATTGAAAGGGAGGGGTGGAGGTGCACAGTCAGTCTAAAAACTTTTTTTCCTGAAAATATTTGTGTGACACAACAGCTACAGCTTCAACAAACTGCTTTTGTGTATTCGTTTACCTTCAGAGACTGTCACTGCTTATATCCATAGCTTTTTACATAAAGATAAGGCGATTGTTTTGTTAGTTAAACTTGACTATATTATGATAATATATTTTCAGTTGCATTCAGTAAATTTCATTCGGATGTTTTAATATTTATAGCCTAAAGGCGCATGTATTTGAGAAGGATAGTTTGTTTTTTCCCCCTCATATTTACTATTATGTGCAACGTCGCCTTCGATTCAGAAGCCTTAGGGAGACGGGGAAACTGCTCTGCGGCCTTGTGTTATGGAGGAGGCCTACACCACTCGACTGTGTCGTAGGTGGTTGTAAGCGTAGAGTAGGGCACTACGACCAATAAAAGCGCTTGACACAGATACGGCGGTGTACTACTCAGCAAAACTTTCGCAAGTCGACGACAGCAGCACCATTGTTGATGGCAAACAGGGCTTTTACTTTGTTTCAGGGCATTTGTGTTTATTTAGGGACTTGCTGTTGCATGGGGACATTTATTATTGTGCATTTGGCGAGTCATTATGAGATTGAGTTGTTATAATTATTTGAAGGGTCAGTGAGTGCAGTGGGCAGCCCGATTAAGTTAAATGGCTATTTAGTGCATTGCAAATAAGCTTTTTTTTTTTTTGCCAGTTCAAAAAGTTTTACACAGAAATATACACATATTTTTTTATTTCATATATTTTGCAGACGTTTCATCCAAATTGACTTATATCGCATTAGTATACATTTTACCAGTTCATTAATTTTTCTGGGAATCAAACCCATAACCTCGATGTTGCTCGTGTCATGCTCTACGGGTTGAGTTTCAAAATCATTAAAGATATACATTTTCTATAGGAAGCGGGTCGCCACCTTATGGGAGTTGCCATGTTGACATCACGTGACAGTGTGTCATACAGAGTTGACCGTTACTACTACTTATAATGACATTATAAAACATTTAAAAATTCTATTAAATTGATACAGTGTTTATAAAATATTGAATATGTTTATTTTATAAACATATAAACTGTTTATTTTATATATGGCACTTTAGAAAGCACATAGCGATGGTGTGTATGAGCATGGAATCCGCAAGTCCATACAGAATAAGGATGCACTGAGTAAAAAAAGTGATGTCAGTATAAAATCCAAACCAGTGGTACTATTGGGATAAAAACCCCTTTAAGTAGAATAGAACCTTTCATTATTTACACTTTGTGTTATCTTATATGCATTGGAATAGTTTAGTGACCCAAAAATTTTACTCACCTACACGACAAAGCAATAAAAGTCTTAGCAGGTCTTAGTAAACTGTTTTATGATAGAATTTTCTTACTGGAGGTAATATACTGCATATCTTAGATTTGCATATTGCCTGCAAACTTGTCTTACAGTGCAAATGGCAGTGTGGTTACTGTGGTTTCTGCTCACAAGAATGGGACAGTTTTGCATTGCGGACCTAAAATGATCTGTTACGTCTTTGTCAATTCTAGCATGCATTGGCTTATCAAAAGAGGTCATTCATGTTCTGAACTTTAACCATAATAAGATAGCACACGTACATCTGCAAGATGTCTGTTAAAGATCGCTTTATCTGGAAAGCATCTGCTGTGTACAAACATCTGATAGACGTCTTTAAGATGTCAGTTTTACATACATTCTAAATCATAAACATCTTAAAGACATTTTCTAAAAGTCTATTTGATGTCTGATATGAAACGTCCTACAGATGTATTGCAGATGAGCAAACACTCTAAAAAACACATCTTGCAGATATAAATGCAGACGTCAAATAGACATCTCCATGTTGTATGTGTGCTATCAGGGTAGATGCACATCCGTAATTAAATGAAAACCAGTCAGTCATATTTTATATTCATAAAACCTGCATGCAGTTTTTGAGATATTCAAAGCTTAAATTAATTGTCATTTGACTACACTGAATTATTTGTAATATGTAGGGTTAGGGCTGCACGATTAATCGAATGCGATTGTCATGCGCATTTTGTTAGTAATGCCGGTTCTGAAATCAGCAGTAAATCATCATCACGTGCTTTCAGATGGAGCAGCATTAACTACTCAGAGCCGTAGTTCACTGACAAGTTACGCAAAAAAATCGCGATAATGACAGCTGTTTGCATAGCTTCTCAGTGAACTACGGCTCTGTGAAGTAAATGCTGCTCCATCTGAAAGCA
>NW_015625585.1:565903-612978 GCF_001515625.1 Sinocyclocheilus rhinocerous
TAAGCAGTGATAAAGGCATTGCATTATAAATATACTTTATTTTAATGAAAATTATAATAATAATAACTCAGATAAACCATGTATTGTCATAATCGTGTGTTTATTAGTCACGTTGAATCAATAAAAGGAGTTAAATCTTCTGTTTATCCAGCTAAACAGAATTATCCAGCTATAGGCATTTCCTGGGTTTCTTCTGCGAGACGTATTTAAAGTTTCAGCGCGAGAGCGCCCTCTGGCCTTTGGATGGAGATTTACTGCTGATCACAGAACCGTGCTTCACTGAAAGATACGTATGACAATCGCAGCTTCTGTCGAATCGCGATTTCGATTCCATTTCGATTTATCGTGCAGCCCTATGTAGGGTGTATATAAACTGGTTTGTAGCAAGTGTATCCAAGTGTCTAAATATATTTATGCAAACATTAATGTTGATAACATATCTGTGAGTTTTAAATGGGCTTTAAACACAGTCCACACTGTAAGAAGTTTGGATGGTGAAGAAAAGGGTGTTTTGATAGGAGGAAAGAATGTGTAAGTAGTAATGTGTAAGGATCGTATTGTACATTGAGATGTTGTAGTGCTGTGACAGGAAGTGAGGACTGTAGGGGTGGATTGCCTCTGTAACGAATGCAAAAAGGTCATTTGAAAGAGCGAGCGAGAGACAGAGCCTTAGAGTCACAGAAATACCACTGAACAAGGAATTCCCCCGCCTCCTCTGATCCAGCCAAAAAAACAAAGTGAGTGTGTGACTTGTCTGGGCAAGCATTTTTCTTTGTGTTCTGTCGTTTTCAAATTTTTTCTGTGTTAAGTTGTGTTATATCCACTTTTTAGGGATATGTTACATATTTTCAGACTTATGAAGATGTTTCGATGAGATTAGGCACTAAACTTACAACTTTATTTTGTGCACTAAATTGTTTTTTTATTGTATATGCTGTATTCCATACTCCCTTCTCTATATGAGAATTGTAGTGCTGTATAACAGACTGATCCACCTCATGTGCTGTGCTTCATTGCAGGCTCTAATTTAAGAAGGAAAGGACAGCGATAACAGGAAGAGGCTTGGACAGGAACAGAAGAAAAAGACAGAGAAGGGGTGGGATGCAAGAGGGAAACAGAGTGGAAGATATTGATAGGCTGGGACTCGCAGGAAATCAGGAGGATTAGAGACTCTCTTAGAGCAAGAAAAGATGAAGCCCATTAAAAAGCAAGAAAGGCGGTCGCCCCCATCCACTCGCGCCAAAGGAGTTAAGAGGAGGACAGCGGATAGTAGCCCACAGGAAGAGAAGAGAGAAACCGAGGAAAAACCCCAAATTTCACCCACCTCTCCCAAGAGACATTTCTCCTCAAATTCTGACTCATCACAGGAAGGGCCACTGAGAAGAAGCGGGTCTCCGGAAAAGGAGGGCGTCCTCAGTATAGCAGTGGATTTCGGGAAAACGGAGGAAGGCCCCGGGAGCTCCATGTCTGGTGGAACACAGAGTGACAGCAACAGTAGCACGACCAGTGCCAGCAATAGCCCCAACCCTTCGTCTAGTCGTAAAACGGCCACTTTTAAAGCCCGTGTGCCCAAGAAGAAGTACACCTCGGAGCACTATGCCGGAAACCATGGCAACTCCAGCACTCCCAGCACACCCCCACAGAGCAGCAGCGGCTCGCATAACGGAAGTGGTGCTAGCCAGGGCCCAGCTGCCTCTGCTGCACACACGGACCTACAAGGTCAAAGCCAGCTGGCTGAGGACAGCATTACTGGGTACAGACACAACAATGTAACTGGACCTACAGGTAGAACTGCAGGTGAGTGTGGAGAGAGGGATGGGACGAGCGCATCTAGCCCACAGCGTTGCTCCTCAACCGATACAGCCAGCGAACACTCAGCCGACCTAGAAGTGACAGCTTCAAGACGTGATTCTCACTCCAACTCCCAAAAGCCACAAGCACATAACACTTCAGCATCCTCACAGGAGAGCCTGTCATCTGGTTTAGCTGGAGTCCTCGCCAAAGGTCTCAAAAATCAGAGAGTTCTGGCCCGACAGGGTCCCAGATTAGGGGAAGGCTGGCCTCACGATCGGGGCCGGGAAATGTCTGGAGAGTTTCGCACTGGAGTTGTGCGGAGAGTTAGCGAGGAGCATGGGATTGTGGAGGTGCAGCTGAATGGAGAAAAGACCATATGCAAGTACCCATTTCGAGTGGCTACTGATTCTGTTGACCTTATTCTAGATGCGTCACCTCCTGGTGTGACCCTGGTGGCTATAGGCACACGAGTCTGCGTCCCCTTTGGAGGAGGTGATGAGGGCAGTGAGGGAGCGCAACAGTGGTACAGAGAAGGTATAGTCACTCAAGTAGATCCACACCCAGCTGTGTCTTTCCCATATCGTGTTCAACTACGGGAAGATTTATCTGATGAGAGAAAGGAGAGGAGAGGTGTAGAGGACGATGGAAGGGCTCAGGCCATTTGGGTCTCACGACAAAATCTCCGCCTCCTGGTTCCTCCTTGGGACCTAGAGCCACCCCAGCCAGCAGAGCCAGGAGACAGAGGAATGCCCCGGAAGCTCTAAGTCTGGCGGAACACAGAGTGACAGCAACAGTAGCACGACCAGTGCCAGCAATAGCCCCAACCCTTCGTCTAGTCGTAAAACGGCCACTTTTAAAGCCCGTGTGCCCAAGAAGAAGTACACCTCGGAGCACTATGCCGGAAACCATGGCAACTCCAGCACTCCCAGCACACCCCCACAGAGCAGCAGCGGCTCGCATAACGGAAGTGGTGCTAGCCAGGGCCCAGCTGCCTCTGCTGCACACACGGACCTACAAGGTCAAAGCCAGCTGGCTGAGGACAGCATTACTGGGTACAGACACAACAATGTAACTGGACCTACAGGTAGAACTGCAGGTGAGTGTGGAGAGAGGGATGGGACGAGCGCATCTAGCCCACAGCGTTGCTCCTCAACCGATACAGCCAGCGAACACTCAGCCGACCTAGAAGTGACAGCTTCAAGACGTGATTCTCACTCCAACTCCCAAAAGCCACAAGCACATAACACTTCAGCATCCTCACAGGAGAGCCTGTCATCTGGTTTAGCTGGAGTCCTCGCCAAAGGTCTCAAAAATCAGAGAGTTCTGGCCCGACAGGGTCCCAGATTAGGGGAAGGCTGGCCTCACGATCGGGGCCGGGAAATGTCTGGAGTGTTTCGCACTGGAGTTGTGCGGAGAGTTAGCGAGGAGCATGGGATTGTGGAGGTGCAACTAAATGGAGAAAAGACCATATGCAAGTACCCATTTCGAGTGGCTACTGATTCTGTTGACCTTATTCTAGATGCGTCACCTCCTGGTGTGACCCTGGTGGCTATAGGCACACGAGTCTGCGTCCCCTTTGGAGGAGGTGATGAGGGCAGTGAGGGAGCGCAACAGTGGTACAGAGAAGGTATAGTCACTCAAGTAGATCCACACCCAGCTGTGTCTTTCCCATATCGTGTTCAACTACGGGAAGATTTATCTGATGAGAGAAAGGAGAGGAGAGGTGTAGAGGACGATGGAAGGGCTCAGGCCATTTGGGTCTCACGACAAAATCTCCGCCTCCTGGTTCCTCCTTGGGACCTAGAGCCACCCCAGCCAGCAGAGCCAGGGATTGATTGTAGGAGGGTAAGAGAACGAGAGTGGGAGGAAAGAGAGGACATGGAAGTGGAGCAGGAGGTGGTTCAACTGACTAGACCAACGTTTGTTCCGAGTTTGTTGCATCCTGTGACTGTACCTTTCACCTCACCACATTCTTCGTCTTCTGCCGTTAACCCTGCCATCACATCTGTACTCAGTGTAGCCCTCCTGGGCCTGGATTCAGCCACAGGTGCGGCAGTCATCTCCTCCACATCCCAGCTTCCTCCCTTGCCCCGAAGCTCTTCTCGAGGCTCCCTGGACAAGACCCCTAGCTCCAACTCACATGGTGCGTCAGGGGGTGGCAATGGATCCTCGTCCTCTTCGTCACGTTCCCGCACACCCCTCACAGCCGCTCAACAGAAGTACAAGAAGGGCGATGTGGTGTGCACCCCTACAGGCATCCGCAAGAAGTTCAACGGCAAGCAGTGGCGCAGACTGTGCTCACGTGAAGGTTGCTCGAAGGAGTCGCAGAGGCGCGGCTACTGCTCGCGGCATCTCTCCATACGCACCAAAGAGATGGAAGCCGGAGGCGGGGTTGGCCGAGACAGGAGTGGTGCCAGTAGCACGGGCACTCTCACACCTGACCTACGTTTAGGTGGACGCACCAGCAGCGAGTATGACTGGGATGACAACTCACGAGACAGCAGTGAAGCAAGCAGCCGTGGCGGGGACTCGCGACCACGTCTGGTGATGACTTCTCTTATACCACAAGAACTGCCACGTGATATGTCCCGCTTTGACTTTGATGAGTGCGAGGCTGCAAATATGCTGGTCTCACTTGGCAGCTCACGCTCATGCACGCCCTCATTCTCACCTGTATCCAATCAGTCACCATTCTCACCTGCGCCGTCCCCCTCACCCACACTATTTGGCTTCCGCCCAGCTAATTTCAGCCCCATCACAGCACCTCTGACCCCTCGCCGCCCTCGCCATCTCAGTGGCACAAAAATCCCTGGCACTCCCAGCACAGAACGTGAGCGCCACATCTCTGGCATCATGCCCACTTTTCAGACCAATCTGACGTTCACTGTACCCATGAGTCCCAGTAAACGTAAGCTGGATGCCCCACTACCCCCACTGCCCAGTGCATTAGACTATGCGAAATCTGATCCTCAGCTAAATGACCCCAGCCTCAACCTCAACGCAGTAGCATTCAGGGTTCTGTCCCCCCAAAGCCAGCCTACCACCCCCTCATCTCTCTCATTCCCTCGACAGAGGAGCATCACAAGTCGACCCTCATCCTCTGCCGCTTCCACTCCACCCCCTATGCTGGTTTCTCCCACACCACCCTCACCCCTGCCACAGGATCCCAGCTCACGTCGTATTGTTCCCCTACGCGATTCGCCTGTCATTGTTCGTAACCCCGATGTACCACTGGCAAAATTCAGCGATGGTCCCGTGAGCCGTAGAGGAAGCTCACGCTCTAGGGAGCACAGCCAGCCCCCTCACCATGCCATGGGCCTCCAGGCCCCTGTGCCCATCAATGGCGCCGCCACCAACGGAGCCGTTCTCCTTCGCAATCCTGCTTCCACCTTACTCCTGGTGACTTCCTCTCAGTCATTGACACCTGTGGCTCCTGGACATCCCGCCCATTCAAACTCTGCCACTTTGAATGTGTCCACTTCTAATGCAACCATTGGACCTGCCCTTGCACTATGTGGCTCAAGAGGGAAAGAGCAAGAGAGGAAGTCAGGTGGGCCTGCAGATGCGGGTGGTGCTCTCCCACAGCCTGTGGCTTGCCATCCTTCACCCACTGCTCTGTTGCCACTCATCCTGCCAGCCGAGTCCCCTCACCCTGCTCCTCGCAAAGACATCATCATGGGACGACCTGGCACTGGTAAGAGACATGAAAGATAAATAAAACCAATTAGAACACTTACATTTGTAAATTATTGATTACCATAGCCACTCACAGTCTAAAGTATGTAAAGTAATTTTAAAAATGTGAGCATGCCAACTTTTTATTATTTGTACTCTACGATTCAAAAGTTTAGGGCATAATAGGGTATAATCAGTATGATTTATAAAAAAAAAAAAAAGAAATTCATATTTTTATTGATCAAGGATGCATTAAATGAATCGTTATCTCTGAAAAAGATTCTCACATGTTTCAGAGTAAATCTCAAAATGTCACAAGCTATGCTTTGATTTCCCAAGGTAACAAAGTCAATTTGAATATTTAATCATTAAAAATGTAGTACCAAATTCTTCCACTGCCAAATTATGTAGGCAGTTCTATTCACATTAATTTTATTCAAATTAATTAATTTGTTATAGTTTGTTTTTACGAAAGAGAAAATTAAAAAAATGTTTCTGGATTAGTTTGTGCTGGCCAGAATATGTTGTTGACAAACTGCAAAAATAAGGGGGACTCAGAGTGACTTTGGTATGCTGGTCAGCAGCAGGTGTGTTTGGGTGTGTGTAGTGAAGAATGCACTGTGCTTTCAGGGTCAGTGTTTCTTTAGACAGTTGCAGCATGTCTGAAATGATACACAGGAACTTGCCCAGACATGCACGGCTAGAGGGTGATTGGACCACCCTGATTCTAATGAGTACTTAATCTGAGATACACAGTTCACTGGAATGACAGATGCCTAGGACAGTTACACACTTTCTTTGTTTTACCAATCACTGATATACAGATATACAGTATGTATATGAATGGCTTTCATTCAGGTTCAGTCTGACACAGAAAGGTGCTTTTTCACCAGTTCCCTCTTAAGAGAATAGAGAGGCTGTAGGTTTTGCGAAACAGTTGTGTGTATATATAAAAGGTTTGTGTGTTTCTTCATTTAGTTTGGACCAACGTGGAGCCCCGCTCTGTGCCAGTGTTTGCGTGGCATTCGTTGGTTCCTTTTCTGGAGACCAACCAAACAAAAATGTGCATGCAGCCTGCAGATGGCCAAACACTTGTAAATCAGGGCAAAGGTAACATTTGATAGAAAAAAACTAAACACTATAATTTGACGTTGCAACATTTTCCTGTATGAAACTGCATAGAATATACACAAAATCACATTCAGAATATATGTTTTCAGCTGATGTTTTGAAACTGAATAAACTTGCAGAACCTCGCTGTGGAGTTGCCCTTGTGACTGAGGGACCTACTGACTGTCCAGCACCACAGAGAGGTTCCCCGTCTTGCCCCCCTCCTACTGCTGAAGACCCACCTGTGGAGAGAGGAGGAGGTGACAGTGAGACCGAGAGTGATGCTGATGATCTGTAAATATCTGTTTGCATCTCACCTCTTGACAATAAAAGCAAACATAAAGATTACAATATTTTCAAAAAATTGGTTCATAATGAAATATAATATACACATATTATGGGAAAAAATGTTTTATTAAAAAGAAATCACAATAATTTTTGTGTTTTTTTAAACTTTTTTCTGGTTACTGTTTTTGATGCAATTCTCTCTTCTTCTTTTTTTTAAATTTAATTTAATTTTTTAGTTTTTTTCCAGCTCAAGACACTGCTCCATCCATCAGCCCAGTGAAAAGGCGCACACAATCTCTCAGTGCACTCCCAAAAGAAGGTGACAAGAAGGTACATTTCAGTTTCCTAGTCAGCTGCAATAGTGAAATACAGCAATACATTTTGTCAGTTGCTTGGTTTCCTTTGAGTAGCGCCGGACAGTCCCGCGCACTCGCTTTTAGTGAGAGCAGAAAAATTACCCTGGAAACTTGTCAAAGGTTTCAGGCTACAATCATTAAGCATTGCAATCATTCATTTCCCTTATTGTCTTCTGTTAAACGTGCTATAAAAATGTACACATCATTTCTCCTCTCTCTCTCTCTTTCTCTCTCAAACCACAAAGAGGCAAAAGGACCACATCAGGCGGCCAATGAACGCATTTATGATCTTTAGTAAGCGGCACCGTGGCCTGGTTCACCAGCGGCACCCCAACCAGGACAACCGTACTGTCAGTAAAATACTGGGTGAGTGGTGGTACGCGCTGGGACCCAAAGAGAAGCAGAAGTATCATGATCTTGCCTTCCAGGTACAGTCCTTCTTGTGAATTATTATGAAATACTGCATAAGAGGAAGATGTCATACCAATCTGTTGTCTTTCCTTTGAAATTAAGACATAACGTGAAGTTAAAATGTGGTTTTGCATTTGAATTAGTGATAGACTGATATCAGTTTTACAGTGGTCGATATACAGTATGTACTGTAGATGCAAATATCTGGAAAGCAGGGTGGTTGATGGCCAATTTAATGCCAATATGCACTACTATTCAAAATTTTTAAAAAATGTTTTTAAAACATTACATTCGTGCTCTCTTATGTTAATCAAGGTTGCATTTGTTTGATCAAAAATACACAAAAACAGTAATATTGTAAAATATTATTACAATTAAAACAACTGTTTTCTATTTGGATGTATTTTAAAATATAATTTATTCCTGTGATGCAAAGCTGAACTTTCAGCATCATTACTCCAGTCTTCAGTGTCACATGATCCTTCAGAAATCATTCTAATATGCTGATTTGCTGCTCAACAAATATTTCTTCTTATTATTATCAATGTTAAAAACAGTTATGCTGCTTAATAATTTTGTGTCAACAATAGGCGCGTTTCCATTACAGATTTGCGAAATGACGGCGTTTCCATTAACCAATGTTATGCGACTAAAACGTAACCTTTTGCCTCTCGCGATAAGTCATGGCAATGGATTTTGGTGGGATTTTGACGGATTTTGGCTATATTTATTCAAAGGAGGCGTATGCGTGTATCTTTACAGAAGCAGCACAGAGAGCCGCTTCAGAAACGTGCGATGCGCGGGTGGAATAAACACAAGCATTGACTAGAGTGGCCGCAATCAGCTTCAGTGGCCGTATCAGAGCCACACTGCACCGCAGACGTGTGCAGTGTAAATTGTCTAAGCATTAATGGTAGGGAAAGCCCCTTATACTGGAGCGCGGCCACTTATGAAGTGTTTCTTGGAGGTTATAGTACATTGAAGAATGATCATGTGAATGGAAAACATTTCCATTGCAGTTTTGCGAATTATTCCTTTTTCGCATTGCCTGAAAAACCACCTCATGCGAGCGTAAAAACTTTTTTGCGATATATGGGCGTTTTTGCGAAATTGACGCGTTTCCATTAGGCGTATTTTCAATTCGCAATTTCAATTTGTGCAATTTGAAGGGTAATGGAAACGCGCCTAGTGATACATTTTTATTCAGTTCAGAAGAACAGCATTTATTTGAAATAGAAATCTAACTAAATAAATCACTTACTTTATTTTGGATAAATTTAATGCATGATGAATAAAGTTTTGCTAAATATATTCATTTCTTTAAAAAAAATATCTGACCACTAATTTTTAAACGGTAGTTTAATGTAGTGTAGTGTAATCGAAATTAATCATTCATAACTTAATAATACGATATAGTGATTACAAATTTATTAAATGAAATTATCATAGATTAAAAATGTGCATTTACATTACATTCATGTAAAAATATTAGAAATCAAAATATGTGCATGATCCAAGTGTTGCACAGTTATTATTTATTAAGCCTGTTACTTTATTAGTAACTTAGAAGTTTATTCTTGTCTTACTCTTGTTGTCTTTTAGGTGAAGGAGGCTCATTTCCGGGCTCACCCTGATTGGAAATGGTGTAACAAGGACAGAAGGAAGTCCCTGTCTGAGGGCCGGGGAACTCCAGGGGCCAAAGAAGCTCAGGAGCATAGCGTGTCTGAAAGTACAGGTCCGTGTGGGAGTTTGTTTATATGCGTGGGCGTTTGCTGGTCTTGTGAAACTATGAGTGCATAGTAGTGTGAAACACAACTGATGTTGAATTAACCTTCTTTGTCTCCCCAGTGGCCCATTCCACATCTCAGGGGGCCGTCCACAAAGGAGCAGGGCCCAGCTGGACTTCACCTCGGTCTGACGGTCACGGAGGATCAATGGGAGGGCAGCTTCAACGGCCTCGCGCCTTTTCCCAGAGTGCTGTGCATAATCTGGAGAGCAGGGAGAAGGAGAGAGCACTGGAAAGTGCGGGACTGTTTCATCCCCGTCGTCCTGCTCACCCTCGACGACCGAGTGAGGATGTGACCAGTGATGAAGAGCCTATGGTTATCTGTGAAGAGGGGGATGATGATGTCTTAGGTAAATTACGTGCATAATATCCACCTTATTTTGCAACACAAAAGTAAGCTATTTTCTGTGAATGTGCGACTTTTGATTGAAATAACTGGAGGAATAACAAAGTGCAGTAAATGGTAAAACTATTTGCACTACAAACCAATTTGTTCATAATACATTAAAATACAGGTTCGCAATATCAAGCCGCTGTTTTGTACAGCTACAAATAACTAGAAGTGAATGACATGGAAATTCTTGCACATTCAAGTTACAAATTGCCGTATGTTAAAAATAAGATGGATACATCTTTGTCAATATGATACCTAGCAGCAATCCATATCACCCTACCAACCACCTGCAATGCCCTAGCAATAAGGGTGTAACGATTCACTCGTTTTCTCGATGCATCGATTACAAACCCTGACGATGCAGTGCATCGATCTTGAAACATGAATTTTTTAATCGTGATTCGTCGATTTCGGACAGTAATCGATTTAAAACGCTAAGAATCGAATGAATCACGATTTCTATAGCGATTCAATGCTTTCAAAATATATACACATTAAATTACTACAGGCAGGAATTAAAAATCAATTAAACCTTGAACAGTGTTCGTGCCCTCGCATCTCTCCTTCATGCACTCCACTATTTACCGCCCGAGACTGTCACAGGATTGCGCTCGCGCTCCGTTCGTCTCACTGACACTCTCGCGCTCATAGACGTGCCAGGCTATATCTGCAACTAATCTGAATAAAAAGCAAAATGAACTGAAACGTTAAGACAATAAACACAATAAATTAATACAATTTATGAATGATGCAGTGCTAATTGACATATAATTTATTACAGTAAGGAAACTATAAAGTATATGTTCTACCTAATTCTGTGCAGAAAATTGAAATATTTTTTGTAGTATATAAAACAATCATAAAATTGCCATTAGGAAAAAATTATAGATTACAAATGATTGATTATTGTCCAGCAGTGTATTTGATTTCTTATAGCAAATTCAAAGTAAGAGATATGAAAATAATTCCTATAAAAAATAATGATGCATACATACATAAAATTATTGTATTTGACATTTCTGTCACTTCTGAAATGATGGCTACGCCCCTGGTGTGACAAAATGTGGCTACGCCCCTGGCGTGACAAAATGTTAGCCTATACATAATACTTTTGAAGCTCTTTTTTTAAAATCTTGACTTACATAAATTTCTACATACGCCATGTCATGCCATAGCATCATTAAACTAGCATCTAACAATGGACAAAAGTGTTTTTTCTCTAACCCATGGTTCTCTAATCATAAAGGCTGCTGTGTAATTTGCCCCCAGACTAAGAATTTAAAGAATTTAGGGGAAGCATTTAAATAATCCTGTGAATGCACTTAAAGAATGCAGAATCGAATCGTTAATCGAATCGAATCGAATTTAATTGTGAATTGAATCGAATTGAATCGTTCTGAATTTGCAAAAATCGTTCTTGAATCGAATCGAAAACCTATGAATCGTGAATCGAATCGATTCGCTGTCTACTCAAAGATTCACAGCAACCATCCAGAACTCCTTAGTATCATTGTGGCATATTTTGCATATGCAAGCACCACTCATAGTTTCTTCAGAAATGTTCAACTTTTTAACTAATGATCTGTCAAACATTAAATATTGTATTAATGTTAGTTAATGTAAGTAAAGTGTTGCCACGAGAAAATCTGTTGGAAACCTAGGGTCCTATACAAAAAAAAAATCCATGTTTTCCGTTTTAATTTTTCTGGATTCTGATTTTTTAAAATATGGATTCTATGGATAAAAATTGATTATTTTTTTTCAATAGAAATTGAAAAAAAAATAGAAACAAATCCAAATTTAATCAAGTTCTGTGACATTCCGCGTTATATGGTAAATTTTAATTTTTATGACTGGATTCTGTGATTCCATCTGTGTTTTCTGCATTGTAGGCAACACGAGACCCCAAAACCCCCTGATCTGTAGATAATGCTGTTATACGTGGAACGTACCCACCATCAGAAAATGATTATCTTTTAGCGATTCGGTTTTGATGTTGCAAGTGTTTTGCGTTCCATTCTCATTTTCTCATTATTAGTCAGTCCTGACTGATTCTTGAGTCTGTGTCTCCCACGAGCTCTGTGCTCTCTGATGCACCACCGCCATCCAAACATCATTAATTTATTTTGGAAAGGCAAAATCTCCTCACTGCTCAGAGCTCTCAGTCCCATGAGTGTGAGATTTGCAAGCCCTGGTCTCACAGCTAACGTGTGATTCCTCCACAGAGGACTCGTTTGCAGACGGCTCCATTGACCTGAAGTGTAAGGAGAGAGTGACAGACAGCGATGACGAAAACGACCATGCAGATGAAGCTGACAGCAAGGTAACACTTAATACATCACATGGGTAGTTGGCATGGCATGTCATGCAATGTATCCCACAGTGCATCAGTTGTTGTTCAGTTATTGATTTTTTTTTTTTTTTTAATGAATAAACATTTTGTGCTACATGCAAATTCCAAATTCCTTTGGAAATCTGATTAAAATGGTGACAAAAACACACTTTCTCAGTATACAAGTTAAAAATGTCAATGTTATTCACCTGCTAACCACATCCAGCTGTCACATGTTGTCTTGAGGGAAGTCAATGTTTATATTTGATTGATGAAAGGACCATAGAGCTCTTTGTTAATAAATATGCTTTAAATTACATAAGCCTCATTACCATAGCAACAGAAATGATATTTGCTCTGGCTTATAAAACCAGATTATTTCAGCATCTGTGTGTTTGGTTGTCTGGCAAGTAACTATTATTTCTTCAGGATTTTCTTGTGAGGTTTTCCACGCCAATGGATATACTCACAAGGCAGCAGATGTCTCTGAGCGTTCCTTCTCTTAGATGGTTCACTGACCAAATTGTTTGCCTTAAAGGGATATTTCACCCAAAATTCTGTCATTATTTATTCTCTCTCATGTCATTCCAAACCTGTATTATTTTAGTAACATTGAAATACTCTTAAAGCTTTTATCAGTATTTTGGATTCGTTTTTATTTTTATATATTCCATTTTAATTTTAAAGTAATTTTGTTGTTTTTGTCATGTTTATTTTTTTTATGTCTATATAGTTTTTAATTTTTATTTTAGTTTTTTATTTATTTTTTTACATCAAGTAAAACTAATTAATTTTATTTCAGTTGATGTTTATTTTATTCCAAGTAGCAAATACTTTTTTATGGTTTTAGTTTAGTTGACTGTAATAACCCTGTCACGATGATCTTCTTCTCTTCAGCGCACCTTCCAACCAGTCCATTCCTCTTTGGGGTTGTCTCCAACTGTCTACAAAGACGACAAAGAACGGCATGAAAAGAACCTGGAGAAGAAGGAGAAGAGACGGATGGGTGGCGCAGAGCTGGATAATGGGGGGCCCAAAGAAGGGAAAGGAGGAGGTAGAGGAGGGCAGGTTCCGTTCCATGTTAATTCGGCCTCCGTTACTGGTATAAATGCCAATTTGCCGCATGAAGCCAGGAAGTACCCTTTGCAAGGTGCTGTCAGGATGGCCCCCACCGTAGTGACCAATGTTGTTCGTCCCATCACTAGCACCCCTATCTCCATCGCCAGCAAGCCAGTTGATGGGGATGTGGCTGTTGGGACCCTACCTCCAGACGGGAAGCCCAAGCTACTAATCGGTGCAGGCGGAGCAGGAGGAGGTGGGTACTTTCCCTCCTCTTCCCCCAAACCTAATGGGCAAGGAAGCTTAGTTACTGGCCTAGTCCTGGGAGGAGCCTTCCCAAACCAACCCACCATTCAGCTCATCACCCCAACCCAACCTACTCCATGCAACGGAGCCCCTAATAGCAGTGCAGTACCCCTTCCCCTACTTCATCACCAGTTCCTCCCAGCCGCCTCCATTTCGCCCCCTAGTGGCGGGAAACCTGTAACACAGGTTCAGTACATCCTTCCAACTCTGCCTGCAACTGCCAATCCCAACAGTCCCTCCGCCCAGCAGACCCAGCAGGCCTCCAACATCCTTACCTTGCCCAGTGCCGCACCCACCCATGTGACCCTGGCCAATGGTGTACATTTAGGGTCGGGGCAAGGAATAAGATATGCTTCAGTCCCAGCAGTGGGAGGAGTCAGCCCGGGAGGTGGAGGTGAGATTTAGGGCAGTTAAATTGTGGTGAAGTAATCAGACACACGTTCAGTTAAATTCAGGATTTCCAGTTTTTACATTTTTTTTCAGGCCTGTAAAAATGATGGAAATTAATCAAATATTAAAATTCATGCATATTTTTATAGTAAGTAATATACATTAATTTTAAGTTAATTTTCTTTCAATTACTTGATCAGTGTAAACTACCATTCGGAAGTTTGGGGTCAGTAAGATTTTTTTTCACCAAGGCTACATTTATTTGAAAAAAAAATTAAAATGATAATAAATTGATTAAAACGGTAACATTCAGAAATACTACATCATAAAATAAATGTGTTTTATTTGAATATATTGTAAAATGTAAATTATTTCAGTGATAAAATCACATTAGAAGTCATTGTAATATGCTGAGTTGGTGCTCAAAAACATTTCTTCTTATCATTGTTAAAAATAGTTGTGCTGCTTAATATTTTTATGAAAACTGAAAATTTTTTCAGGATTTTTTGTTGAAGTTCAAGAAAGTAAGAACAGCATTTTTATTAAATAGGAGCCTTTTGTAACATTATACATTTATTTAACTTTGTTCAATTTAATGTGTCATTGCTGAATAAAAGTGTTATTACTATTATTATTATATTAGTATTAAAAGTAATGTTGACATCTAACCTGAAATGAATAAATTTTATCTTGTATTCTACTTAATTTTTCTAAAAAGGAAAAAAATAAAATAAAAAAAGCTCTAATATTTTCAAGTTTCATTTTAATGGTTTAACAGAGCAAAACCTCTGGTTGTGAATGACTGGACTAGATATTGCATTTTGTGTAAAACAAGCCCAATATTTGATGTATGAGTGAATTGGTTCTTTTCAATGACTCAGTCGAACCACTTCACAAATGACTCATTCACGAACAAGTCAGGAAAATTATTTTCAAAACATGTGGGTACCCTTTAAATTATTTAATGTGTCCTCATCCAAGGGAATGTGACCTTTATTGATGCTTTTCAACATACTTAATAAAGTTTCCCAAGCTTACAAGGATCAGGATTATGCACACAGCGTTAGGAAAATTAGTTTATCAAGTCTTTTCTCGGTCTCTACTATATCAGTCCTTTTCATCTCTTTGCACAGTTCAAGCACAGTCCCCAGTCTTGCAGAGCAAGATGTTGGTTCCCATGGCAACTGTCGGAACAGGATCTACACCTCCGCAGCCAATTTCCCTGGTGGGTCCACCCCTTCCTGTTCAAAATGGCACTCAACTAGGAAGTAAGGTAGATTGGCTTGAGTTACTATCACGCTACATGAACAAGAAGCATTTATTGTATTTGCAACAGATGTGTTGGATTCATGCCCTTCTTTGCTTTCCAGGTCATTCAGATTGCACCAATGCCTGTGGTCCAAACAAATGTTCATCCTGGAGGATCAGTGCATACCGGCAGCTCATTTCCTGTCTCTATGCCAACCACGACTGTCATGGCCCCTGGGCCCACCCCTCCACAGACGGTGCTCTTGACACCACCACCTACAAGGTACTTTACTGCCCACTGTCTCTTTAAAGCTGAAGCTAGACATCAGGGGCCAGTTGCATAAAAGGCTTAGACTAGTCTTACAAGTTAGTCGTCAAAATTTTTTTCTTTAAGACTGGTCATATGTATTTAATTCTGTTACGTTAAAACGTAGATTAGTCTGTTGAAGTCAAAAAATAAGACTGATTACCGCTTGACTAACTGCTAGTTGGTCAGACTAGATCTTAAGACACTGTCTTAACACAGAGGCTGGCCCCTGAGCATTGAAATATAACACAGTCTAACCCATTAGTGACTGAAGTAGGACATGTTACATCTTACATTTGATTTACCTATTACAATAGTCCCTTTACAGTTATTACTGCTATAATAAAAATACACTTTATATGCAAGTTTAAAATTCTACAAAAGACACATTTAATCTCCTAAAACAAATTTTTTAAATGTATATTTTACTCAGAATTATTGTGCTCCTATTCGATTGCGCTCCTTCTGTTTAGCGTGCATGCTCGTTGCTCTCGCGTGCCTCGCCCACTCCTGACAGCAAAATGGATATGTTTGCATGACTTTCTAACATTTACAGATGAAAAATATACCTGTGACATGTCAGTTATGCACTGAGGAAAACACAACGTCTCAAATGCATTAAACAGCACAGATATATTCGCTGTTTGTCATGGTGGATCGATTTGATCCATGATCGACATTAAGGGCTGCTTAAGAATAATCGTGCACAAATTAGTGAGATTGTGTGAACTTCATTTGTCGTTTATGGAACCACTTTAGTCACTTTATTTCAAGTCAGGTTTTGGACTTTAATCCTCGCTTTTCCTCGGGTCTCCGTAGTGTTGTGATGCGTCACAATCACGCAGCAGCAGTGGTGATGAGAGAACGCGCTTGAGAAACAGTTTAGAGAGGAGAAATCAATCTACATATAAAATATTGGTCACAGATTATTGGTCACTTTCTAAATAATAAAAGTATAGCGCATCTACTAGTAATTATATATAAATGAATCGTTTTTTACCGATGCAAATATGTTAGAAACGATGCATCGTGATATAAATGACAACTTGTAGCCGATGCACACTTTTTAAACTGATACATCTCATCATTAACTTTTTATGCCGATGCACCGAGTGAATCGGGGAATCTTCCCATCCCTAATATATATATATATATATATATATACACACTCAACTGTGTCTAAAACTAAACTAAAACTGGTGTAAAAACAAACACTTTCATACCAATCTACCAATCGTTTATCCTCTGATTTTTAGTAGTTAGAGTTAGGAGTTTGTTTCTTTGACAGGAGTGTTAAGAAAGATCCAGGTACATGTCTGTCTTGGATAAGTCACTGTGACTCAAACCTAACTTTATGCTGTGCTTTTGTTGCTCAGGATCACATATGTCCAGTCAACTCCTGGAGTTGCGGCTCCTTTGCCATTGGGTTCAACACCTGCAGTCTCTTCCACCCAGCAGGCCCCGTCACCTTCGGTTCCATCTTTTTTGCAATCACAGGTGGCTACCCTTGGCTTTACTGCAATTGCCCCAGCCGGTCAGGCCTTGGTTCAACCTATTGTTGCAAGTGAGTGTTATGACTGACAGTTCTTTAAACCACCAACACATATTTAACACTGCATGACAAACATCATCAAATTTCTACCGCAGGTCAGCCACCCCTCCTGGCTCCATGTCCGCCCCCGAGCGGATTGTCACAACCAGCACAAACCTCGACGGCCACCCGTCAACTAGTGACTGCCATTTACCCCAGCGTCAGCTTAGCCGGAGGAGTTGTGTCAGTGACAACCGTGCCACAAAGCACAGCAACATCCACATCAGTTCCAGCATCATCCTTAGCGCCTCAAGCAAAGACCTTCTCAGCCGCGGCTGCGCAACCACACACGCAGACAGATGCGCAGCTGCAGTCTCAGGTAAACATGCACATGGAAAACGAGAGAGGACCAGAATCTAGGAAGGAGATGGAGAAACAGAGAGACCTGGTGGTGTCAAAGGATGGACATCAGACGCCACCTAGTGGTTTGGAGGAATCGGTGCAACACACACATAAAGGTAAATGTAACCTCATAAACTGTACAATAGTAAATTTGGTTACACTTTATTTTAAGGTGTGTCCTTGTTACAGTGAAATTATACATTCAAGAAAGGAATAATAATTAACAACTTCTACTTACTATAAGGTTAGGGTTAGGAATAGGGTTTGGTTTAGGGTTAGTTGCATATCATGCAAAGAAAGTACATGTAACTAGTGTAACAAGAACTCTGTAAAGTGTTATATCTATCTCATACATATATATATATATATATATATATATATACACACATACACACACAGACACACATGCAAATGCTTATTTAAAAAATCTCACTGACCCCAATTTGCATTACAGACTGTGCTTGCAGTCCCTCAAAAGTCACGTTCAAAATGTTCTATAGGTCAGCATTGTGAAGGGAAGGAGGATGGAAAGAAAGGGAGCAAAATGGAACGAGAGTCTGAGAGAGACGTAGGAGGGGGCCCGTCTCAAACAGAGAGAGTTGAGAGAGCAAGAGCGATGGAAGGGGAGACAGAGACTCAAGCTGAGACCAACAGCAAAGACGAACAGTGTCGAGAGGTAAGATTCTTTTCTAAGTTATGCAATCCAACTTTTCTAAATTCACTAAATTTGCTAAATTAAGTTAGGAGACGATTAATCACTTTTTATTTTTTCTTTCAGGCAAGACGCTGGGAAGCTTCTGTTTTGGACCCCCCACCACCCCCTTTGCACACTGACCCTCCTTCTGCTAAAAAGACCAAGTTCCGCCCACCTCCACTGAAAAACACTACTGATGCTGGCGACAAGTGAGTGGCATGACCCAAGATCAGTCAAAAGCAGTTTTAGTATATCATTAACATACTATTATGATATTTATTATTCTTTTGGATTAGCTTTTATTTCTATATATTCTGTTTTATTAGTTTTGTTTTCATTTTTTATAGCTTTAATGTATTTTTAGTTTTAGTAATTGTAGCGCTTCAACTTCAACTTGTTTATTTCACTTAGGTGCCAAGGCAGCATTTCTCACTTTCATTCTAATTTAAAGTGTAAATAAAGTTTCGGTTTATAAATTAAAATGTTTCATCGTTTTATATATATATATATATATATATATATAGTATATATTATTTCAAAAAATGTTGTAATAAGCCAATGACATGAAGATTATAACTGTATCAACAGGTAGCCAAAAAACATAATATGTGCATGTACGCAGGTGCATTATATTCTTGGCCAGTGCATTGTAAGTGTGTGGTCAAGGTTATATACTTAATATCCTTGCTTTACTGGAAAATTAACACATCATAGTTTTCAAGGTGATGGCAATAGACCTTTAAATATATTTGACATCAAACCAGATGTAATATTATTCCGTTAGCTAGCTACAGTTTACTAACTTCACTTCAAGATTCTCTTCAAACTTTTGCTCAGCCATGATGACAGTATTTGACCTGGAAGGGAAAACTGACTGTAGTGCACATTTATACCTATGCATTGTAACACATTTGATTGTAGAGCTTGTTTATCTTTCAGGCCTTATTCTTTTGCATTTACACAAAATTGGTAGTCATTGGTTAAACACATCCCTCCATTTCTTCTTGCATCTTTCTGCTCACATCATTTACATTATTTCTCTGCTGATATGCCAATTATTTAATTTTGCAACAACTATATTTGCTCTTTCACAGGGCGCTGTTTGGCTCCTCTTTTGAAGAGCGTCTTAAAGAGCTGCCGGAGTTCAAGCCTGAAGATGTGCTGCCCTCTCCCAATCTACAGAGTCTAGCAACTTCCCCTAGAGCCATACTGGGCAGCTACCGCAAGAAGAGGAGGAACTCTACAGGTGAGAGAAGATGATAAATATAATGAGAAATAGTAGTTTCATATACCACATTTCCTTCATAAAATCTATATTTACATTCATGCGTTTAGCAGATGCTTTTATCCAAAAGAGTAACAAAAGCAATTTTTCAAAGAGCCAACAATATTTGTAATATACAAGCCTGGTTTATTAGACAACTAGACGAGGAAGCGAGTTAGAGAAGGAGGGTAATGCATCTAGATTCCTTTTTGCCTAACTTTTGCTTTTTGTGTGATTTTGATCCCTCCTGTCATTTTCTTTTCTTCCCTTCAATAGATCTAGACTCTGCAGACGACCCCAGTTCACCACGGAGGAAGAGTCGTCGCCTGTCCAGCTGTAGCTCAGAACCCAACACGCCCAAGAGTGCTGCCAAGTGTGAAGGGGACATCTTTACCTTCGACAGGGCTGGTGGGCTCATTTTTATGTCTAAACTCAGTCTCATGAACCCATGCATTAAGGTATTTATTTATGTGTGTTTTCTCGTCTTCTGTGTTTATCAGTTGGAGAGACTGAGCATATTTTGGAGGAGTTGGACCGTGTGCCGCCTTCCTCTCTGCGTAGGATGTTGGACCAGCGGCGTGCGCTCGTCATGCAGCTCTTCCAGGAGCACGGCTTCTTCCCCTCAGGTAACATCAAGTTAACCATCTCTCAGTATAGCACAGCCAGACTTTTGACTTGAATTCAATTTATACTTCTATTCAGCAAAAAAAAGCAGTTCTTTTGAACTTTCTATTCATCAATGAATCCTGAAAAAATAGTATAGTTGTTTCCACAAAACTATGAAGCAGTACAACTGTTTCCAACATTGATAATAACAAGAAATAATTGAGCACCAAATTTGCATATAATAATGATTTCTGAATAAATAATAAAAAAATAAATAAAAAAAGCATCAGCCATTGTTGTGAAGAATGTAGCATGCGTATCTTTTTTTGTTACAGCGCAAGCCACAGCTGCCTTCCAAGCTCGCCACTCGGAAACATTTCCCAACAAGGTGTGCCTACAGCTGAAGATCCGCGAGGTAAGGCAGAAGATCATGCAGACCGCCGGCAGTTCTGAAATCATGGGAGGTGTGGCTAGCGGAAGCTCTGACTCCGCCTCTACTCCCGGACCATCCAATCCAGTGGCCAGGGAGAATTCCGAAGCAGATGAGAGGGGCAGGGCCACGGAAGAGCCAAAGAAAGACGCGGGCGATCCGCAGGAGTCGAGATGAAGAACGACAAGCAGAACGGAAGGATGAAAGACGAATGTAGGGATAGATTATAGAAATGTGTAAACCCATTTCCGCTGGCGATATACAGTACAGCACTTATGTGGATTTTGCTTGGTTTCTAATCGAACCGATTTCGTTGCCATTGCGTTCACTTCGTTGATGTTCTGTTGTTATGCACAGTTACACATACACACATACACGCACACACACTTTATGCAATTACATAATAATATCACTTTCACACATTAACGACTTGCACAAGGAACTATTACATACAGCGCATGAGGTCGCACTCATTTGCATATGCCACTCGTGTTAGGCCGTCATTGGTCCACCTCTGCATTAGGGCGTGGCTTCACTTTCTGTCGGAATTTTCGAGCCCTTCAATGCTGCACCACAGGCAGCACCAAACCAGCCTGTCTGCACACACTCAGTAAAGCCCCCTGCGTGGGGCCAGCACAGATTTTTATCGAAAGGACTGAATGTTTTAGAAGAGAAATTAGACTGTTTGAGGTACCGTTAACTTTCGATCCAAAACGGGGACGGGGTGGGTGGGGGTACAAATGCGCTTGCACTTTCATTTGTAGAGGCCGAGAGGAAAGCAATAGCCGGGGGAGGAGAAGGGTCTTCGTGCGAATGTTACGCCCCTGTGACGGGGTACATGCATCGGCTGTTACTGTTCTTCAGCACGGGCTGTAAATTCACAGGTTTTTTTTTTTATCCCAGAAGCAGCAAACTTAAGACTTGTAATCACGTAGACCAGCGGAGCAGAAAACAGAGGCTACGGCGACCGCCACAATCGCATAAACAACAACAACAACAACACAGCACACTCAAAAGCGAGAGAGGAAAAAATTGTCCTAACCTCGAAAAGAAGACGCAAACGAATAGAGACACTACCCCTCTTCGAATCAACGTGTAGTTATGCTTTGTCGTTTTGTTGTTGTGTCGTAACGGTGGTACTGACTGATATCTTTTTTTGTATTAGCTTGCGCCTCTCTTCTTCTTCTTACTCTAGTAATATTTTCAGCATGGACTAATCTAAGTGTTGGAGCGATTACATCGAAAAGAAAAAAGACTCTGTTTTAGCCTCTTAGCTGAAGCTCCTCTTCTCTGGCCGCCGACTTAGGCTTTTCCCCGTACACTGTATATATATAATTGTGATGGCTGGGGAGGGGGGCAGAGGGTGGGCACGAGGCTCTCTCTGTGTTCTTTTCCTTGTTTCTTTCTTGCTTTTTGATATTTCAATCAGGTGTTTGCACAATATATGGTCCAAGACCATGATTTAAATCAGGAAAGTATTTGTTTTTAGATATTTAAAAACTAACCAACAACTTTGTTCCATTGCGTTCGATTCACCCTTTCCACATCCCATAAGGAAAAGCCCTTATTATTTTCATCTCCTTAATAGACTTTTAACCCAAGTGTTGATGGAAAGCGCCACTTTAAGCGCTGGTCTGGAGTCAGAGTAAGCTTTGTAGTCTGCGACGACGATTTCGTTTCAGGATT
Organism: Sinocyclocheilus rhinocerous; assembly: GCF_001515625.1. NCBI lineage: Eukaryota > Metazoa > Chordata > Actinopteri > Cypriniformes > Cyprinidae > Sinocyclocheilus > Sinocyclocheilus rhinocerous. The sequence goes on from NW_015625585.1 coordinate 587,973, forward strand.
ACGCAAGGGAAAGCTGACCCGAGACCAGCGCTGGGGCGGCATTTCTCAGGATCTCCTCTTTCTTACTCTGCCTCTTCTTTCATTGGTGCAATAGAACGTGGGTGGGAATTATTTTTGAAGTAGACGAGTGACCTTTTAGTGCCATAGATTTTCACTGTACAAGCTGTAATAAAAATATATATATATTGAAAGGAGAGTGGGGTAAAAAAATCAATGAGTATCGAGAGAGAAATCCAAACTGAACAAGCAAAAAAAAAATGTAACCTAGCACTTTCTTGCGTCTGGTTTTGCTGAAAGAGAAGGAGTGTCGAGTATAAAAATGCTACTCAGTCTTCACTTGAATGTGTGACAATATAAATGTATAAATATACCTATATATTTCTATATGTTCATGATATACAGATGTCTGTGTGTGTGCGAGCGTATGTGCTTATACATTACATGCGCCCTGACAAATCAAACTTACTCCCGAGTAAAGGCTATTCATATTTTCCCTCCCGAAAATGCAGTGGCACTACATTAAAAGACTGTTAGCATATGCCTGAAAACCGGTGGCTACTGACGTGCGTGAGGAGAGATCGGCATATGTAACCATTCAACTCAATTCTTAACTTGATTTATCTGGCCTTTCTTTGCCTTCCCCCGGCAACAGACAAATGCTTACACACATACCTGCACATGTATGCGTGTACAACTTATGATTGTGTATCCAATAAACTGTCTTTACTTTGGAGAAGGGAGTTTTAGAATGAGGAAGGTGAGTGCAAACTCATCAACAGGCATGTTGACCATGTGCAATATTTCTAAACAAGAGATTATTGAAAAAATTAAAGACCTAACACAACGCTTGAGATTGTGTGTAGTTCTTTTCGCAGAGCGATGTGTGATATATATAGATATGTTTTAGAAATTTTAGATGCTCATGTTGTCACTACGATGGCGTGTTTTTATTAGATGCACGCTGAATGCAGAATCTGGTTTTGTTTGTAAATTAAATCAGTAAAATTATATCTATACTTCATTTTTATACTTTTATTTGTATTTTATTGATATACAGGGTTATTATTATAATCTATTTTAATATTTATTTTTATCTTTATTATTCCTCAAGTTTGATCAGATTCTCAATATGCTTGATAGGTAGATGTAGATAGATTTGTTTTTGAGTTATTTCTTCATTAATATCATTATTATTATACACAAATAACTAATTGTGGATGATAAAATTAGAGGCATATTGAAAAAGCATATTGATCTAAGGTGTTATTATAATCTATATTAATATTTATTACCTTTGTCAGACCTCAAGTTTTATTATATGTTATGTGTAATAATGAACAGCTCTTTTTCTTTAATATTTTCTAACTATATATGAGTCTGTCAAAAAAGTCTTCATAACCATATTTAATTAGTTATTTTAATATTTAAAAATAAATATTTATTTTTTAGTTATTTCTTTACTACTACTACTAATAATAATAATAATTATTATTATTATTATCATCATCATCATACAAAAATAACTAATTGTGCATGATAAAGTTAGAGGCAGACAGTGACCCTCTCATCAGGTGTGACACCTGCTCCTGTAGTTCTGAGTCCGGATCAATATAGCGCGCGCCCGAACTGCATTCCCCAGGAGGCTGCGCGTGTTCTCAGCGCGTGAGAGAGTGGGTGAACGTTGAGGGTCGCGGCAAAAAGGTTTGTCATCTTTTCGTTTTGAACCCAATGTTTCACCCCGCACCTGGCCACGTCGACGAGGGAACCGCTGATACTCGCCCCACAGCCTCGGCACACTTTCAGTCAGATATGAGCGGCAGCGGGCGGCCCAGGACGACCTCGTTCGCTGAGCCTCAGGGGGCGTCCGGAGCCACTGCGGCATCCGCCGGATCCGCCGCTGTCGTGGGGAGCAACGCAGGAAAGCCCGGGGTCTCACAGGCCTCGGCGGACAGTTCATCTGCTTGCGCAAATTTAAAACTTTCTAGTGAGTATATATAAGCGAAGTTATCTCAGAGTTATGAGTGTTGAATAGACATATCGTGTATGTAATTAAACAACACACCCATGTTTTCTTGATGTTGACAGTTATGTCATATTAACGAAACTAGCCTAAGCTAACCTATTAAAATTGTCATAATTTTGAGTTAAATTATAAACTCAGAAATACTGACTGCCTCAAAACCAGTTGAGCTGCGCAGACGCCCTTTTGGGACATTAACAGCAAATCAGTGATGCTAATACCATGGTATTTATATGGTACTTAAAATAATACCATGGTGCTACCAGATTAAACAATTGTCCCATACCCAAAAATAACATGATATTATCATGGTAAGATGTCAAAAAACATGGTAGTACCTTAGTCAGTTGTGTAGTGTGAATGTGGATAATGTTGCCTAAAGTAGGCAGCACTCTAGGATTTGAAACAGTGTCAAAAACTTATAAGTATAACTGACAACAATGTTTCTTCAAGGCTCTGTTATTAAAGTGATTGTTTAAATGCTTTACCAGGCAACTTACTAGGTTGCAGGGCATGTTGAATAGGTGGTAACCACCTGTCCTGACACACCCACTGTCATAATGTCCTGTGTGAAGGACAGGTCAGGCCCATATTTAGTGATATACGTGCCATGTTTCCTTTAGACTCACAAATACACTGTTTTTACTATCTTTGCTAAGTACACTTGTATGAGGCTTTATATTTGTAAGTTTATGTTCAATATGCATATCAGTCTACAGCTTTTATACCACTAGAAATGTTGTGGTCACAGTGATGCTTACAAATAAATTACTTTTTTAGTCAAAATATATGCGTATATTTTCTTAACATTATGTTTTGAACCAATACACTCTGTAAATGCCAAGTAGGGAGGAATATATTTATTTTAGAGAACAGCATCGCTCTCTGAATGAATATAGATGCTGAAAGAACATTGTCACCCTCAAAAATTTCCTGGCGCATATTTGTTCGTTTACACCCAGGGATCTAATCAGATCTAATGTCTCAAATGTGTTGTAGGAGACTGTGGGAAGGTGACCACAGTGGTTGCCACCCCAGGCCAGGGCCCGGATCGCCCGCAGGAGGTGTCCTACACTGATATCAAGGTTATCGGTAATGGCTCCTTTGGCGTGGTGTATCAGGCACGCCTCATTGACAGTCAGGAGTGGGTGGCCATCAAGAAGGTACTTCAGGATAAGCGATTTAAGGTATGACACAGTGTTACACACACACAAACATATAAATACTTGTTCACTCGCTCTGTTCAATTACATATTTTTTTTTAAGAGTAATTCCTGTGTAGTGGATCATAACTGCCTAATTGGGTTACTTTGTACCAAATTAAAGATGTATTTTCCTGCAAAATATTATAGTGTTAGATAGGGGTGCAACGGTTCTCGGTAAAAAATCGAACCGTACCGTTCTCCACACACGGTTCGGCATGCACTAGGACCGCGGTTCAACTTAAATCTGACAATGCATCTGTAATATGGTTTGTTAGAGTTAGGCTAATGCATGTTTCTGTTGATGGATGCAAATTCTGGTATCCAGAAGACGTGAACTCGCGCGCGCAGTGAGAAGATCTGTGTGTGGTCGCTCATCCGAAGCGCGTGAACCCGCGTCTCAGAACGAGCAAATATTAAGCTCTCTGTGAAGTATTGTGTTTGAATGGACAAATTCACACAAAAATGCGATTTTCTAGGAGTTTGTTTAACTCTAGGGGAGTTGGAAAATGAGCCTATTTTCAAAAATAGTGGCGTGTTCCTTTAAACTAAATGAAAATGAAAACAGAAAAATAAAAGCAAATTAAAAATGTTAATAAATACTAGTTACTAAATTGTTGATTAATACTAGTTTATAAATAATACTATCTTAACACTCATTGTGATCCACTAGTTGTAGATGTAAAGATTACAACAATGTATTACTCAAACTATGTCCAATTCTTTGTATGTTACCTGACAGTCAACAGATGCTTTTTGTTCAGAGCGACCGGCTTTATACTAATTGGGAGCAGTCTTGGGTTAAGAGACCTTCTCAGTCTCAGTATTCTGATTTGAATATTTCACCAGTATGTTATACGACCAACACCACCATCTATTTCAGCCTTACACCGCTAACTGTTTCCACCATGACCCACATGTGCTGGCCACTACCAAAGCAAACACTGTGCCCTTGAATGAGGCACTTAAACCCAGGCTGTTGTAGGGGAATTGTACTGTCGTGACTACTTGCTTGTAAATATTGTGACGTCTCTTATCCCTGAGAGATGCTAACAGTCTTTCTTCTCTGTTCATGAAGAATCGAGAACTTCAGATCATGAGAAAATTGGACCACTGCAATATAGTGAGGCTGCGCTATTTCTTCTATTGCAGTGGAGAATTTATTAATATAAAAATGGAAGCTGATTAAGATATTGCCTTTTCTTTAATATAAAGATATTTATGCTTGTCTTCTTGTTTTCTCTTAGGTGTATATGTATCAGCTTTTCCGCAGTTTGGCCTACATCCATTCCCAGGGCGTGTGTCACAGAGACATCAAACCACAGAACCTTCTGGTGACTGCTTTTTGTGTCTGTAAAAAATTGACAATTTGGCAACTCAGAAGCTTGAAAATAGTTATTTGGCTGAGTGGAGAGATGCACATCAGAATGGAATAATCGCTCTGTTTGAAAGTGAAACAGCTGTATTGAGTTTGGGAGCTGTTTTCCCTGCAGTTCTGTCATTCAGACACGTTTTAGTCCATTCATTTTTACTCGCTTTATTTAAAAAAATTCCAAAACATTCAATACAGAAACTTTTGAACTATAGTGGTGAAATACTCTCTTTTGTACTGGGATGGAGGGAGATTTTATGGTGTTGAGCTTTATTAAGTGTTTGTTTTATTGAGGAAGTATAAATCTGGGGAAGTCGTGGCCTAATGGTTAGAGAGTCGGACTCGCGGGTTCGAGTCTCGTACCGGCAGGGATTGTAGGTGGGGGGAGTGAATGTACAGCTCTCTCTCCCACCTTCAATACCACGACTGAGGTGCCCTTGAGCAAGGCACCGAACCCCCAACTGCTGCTGTCCAAGACAAAACGAAACAGCGCTAATGATTGGGGGTGGAGATGGGGTAGCGTGAGAAAAAAACGTAGCATGTGAGCTGATGCGCAGCCCTGCGTGAGAAGCAGTGCATTTGCGACTGAAAACTACTGCGTGCGACTATGAAAAAATATTTAGGAGCACCAGTGCGACTGACCCAATCAGCATATTTGTGTTTGCGCTCAGGGGAGCTTCAAAGGTTTCTAACTTACTTACAACGTGTTTTTGCAGCGTTGAGTAATGTATCACAGACATATCTGTTGATTCCTTGAACACAACGTAAATCAGAATACACTCACTGCTCAAACACCGGAGTTTTGTTCAGTACTGAGTTATGCAAACTCACGAATCCTCTCCTTATAACAAACAAAGTGTAGACCGGGTGTAAATAAGAGATTCATTGTGCAGTGTAGGGAGCTTCGTCGATTATAATGGAACTTTGTGAGACTAAGGTGAGTGACCGCTTTTAATGATTATTAAGGGAGTTTGCAAATGTGATATTGATTTAATACAACAGTTCAATAAACAAGAAATTAATATTAAGTGACTTACATTGTCTGACTACAACACTGTTGCCTGATTTTGCTCTATTTCGTCAACGAAAATAGTTTCAAACAAAGTCACAGCTGAGCTGCTGCGCATCTCCAAGCAAACACAGTGGTGTTTCGTTTATGAATGAACTTGCGTTTTTAAACCAATCTGATTCAATTACCCATTCATAATGACAGTCACTTGCTTCATTCCTGAATGAATCAGTCATTCGAACGAATCAATTGAATTAATGATTCAGTGATAGACTCAGTGATTTACCTCCACCTACTGGTAGTTTTACTTTTAAATTTAAAGTATCTTTTCTGTTATTTACGGTAATTCATTTAATATTTCTATATTCAAAATGTTATATTTAAAACATTAACCTCAACATGAATTTATGAATTTAATTGCACTCATGCCACCTCTGAGCATCATTAAATGTCTGAAAATACACCTACAAGCCACTTTTGTGTTCTTCTGTGCCACCTCTGTGGTACAAATTATTTTTTTTAATACTGATTTTATTTGATTGGTAACTTATTCTTATTCTACTTGATTTTATTCTGTTGTTTTAATTACAAATTTTAAAAAGCTTATAAATATAATTTTTTGAATTTGACATAAAAGATGACATACTTTTAATACAGTTAGAAAAATGCCATTACAAAGGTGTAAAAACTAAATTCCCTGTAAATCACTTTAAGGAGTCAAATATCATCTCGTAATGGGAAGGCTAATATTTGATCAGCAGTTAGAATAATGCTATTACAAAGGTGTAAAAACAAAATTCCCTGTAAATCACTTTAAGTCAAATATCATCTCGTAATGGGAAGGCTAATATTTGATCAGAATTTTTGATTATTGATTAGAAGGTGCTCCTAATTTTTTCTTTTTTTTTAAGAAAAGAAAGCATAGAGCCCTGTTTAACCACTTTTTATTAATTTAAAAATTGAGATTTTAGAAATGGTATTTGAATATTACCAGTACTGACTTCAATGGATTTCATTAAATTCCTTTGAACACGACTGCTCAAAATGGTCTAAATTTATGAAAACTACACATTCAAACCCTCATTACTCTGAAATGTTTAATGTAAATGTTAAGTGTAAGTGAAATGTTAAGAACTGTAAGAGGTCTTTCATGATGCTACGTATGCTGGGGTGTGAATTTGATAGGTGCTTGATATAAAATAAATGGTGCTTTAAAAAGTCCTTGAATGTCTTTGAATCTGGTGTTCATGAAAGAGTGGGAACCCTGATTTAAATAAATTTAATATAGTTTGCTTAATAAACTTTTTTTTTTTTTTTTTACTTTAACCCATCATTCTTTACGGTTGTTTCTGTCTGTCCGTTTAGATACTTGGAACACCCACAAGAGAACAGATCCGTGAAATGAACCCGAACTACACCGAGTTCAAATTCCCACAGATCAAAGCACATCCATGGACAAAGGTAAAATCCCTCACAAATATCTGACTCCCATCTACAGCCAAAGCCATGCGGTATCGGTTAGCAGTGTTTCAAAACTGGCTTATAAATATTCTCAAGTAACCACTTTTGACAATCTGCAAGTTTACTGCTTGTTCTGTCCAAGAGACGGGAAGAAACCATCTGACCGACATGAAAGGTAACAGATTGAATATCTTACAAAGGTTTTATACTTGACAAGTTTACCAAATTCAGCAATTACCTTTTATTTATCTTTTCACTGTCTATATTCAGTAGTTTATAAATCAGTGTAGTCTGAAGTTTAGTACAAGCAATGGGTAAAATGGGTGACTTGTCAAACTTCCAAAAAGGGCAAATCATGGAAGTTTGTTTTGCAGGAGCAACTTAAACCTTGTTTTAAGAACAATAGTCTTTATGATTATTATGACTATATACACAAAACATGGCAAGACGTCATCAGAGAAGAAGAATAGTGACAAAAACTGAAAGTGAATGATAGGGACCATCAAACACTAAGAAGGATTGTGTCCAGACAACACAAATTCCCTGCAGTAAAGTGACAGCATTATGTCATTCCTCCACAGGTGTTTAAACCAAGAACTCCGCCTGAGGCAATCGCCCTGTGCTCTCGGCTGTTAGAGTACACGCCAGTGACACGATTATCTCCGCTCCAGGCTTGCGCTCATGCCTTCTTTGACGAGCTGCGCCAACCTGGCACCCGTCTGCCCAGCGGTCGAGAGCTGCCTCCGCTTTTCAACTTCACCACGACAGGTGAGTCACAGGAGCCTTTCATGCGTATCCTTTGCAACAAACTTCTCACTGATTGCATCCAGATGTCATCTCAACAAAACAGATTTCTGTAGGATTAGTGTCAGTTTTAGCCTGATGTTATTCCGTCTCAGAACAAGGATCTAGATCAGCATTTAATACGCCTTTGCTGTAAATTCAACTGTGAGAATCATTTATTGGAGACATGAGAAATCCCTTCCCACTGCACCCAGACCATTTATTAAAACTACTCTGCAGGAACAGCTTGTTCAGAGCTGAAGCAGTCGCACAGTAAGATAAAACTACCCACATTTATGTTTCACATCCACGCCTGCCATGATGAATGACAGTATACAAAGCAGTCCATAGAGGTTAGCCAATTATTTACATACACTACCATTCATAAGTTTGGGGTCTAAAAGTGACAGTAAAGACATTTGTAATGTTACAAAAAGATTTCCATTTCAAATAAATGCTATTCTTTTGAACTTTTTATTTGTAAAATCCTGAAAAATATCATGGTTTCTACAAAAAATATTAAGCAGCACAACTGTTTTCAATATTCATACTAATAATAAATGTCTCTTGAGCAGCAAATCAGCATATTAGAATGATTTCTGAAGGATCACGTGACACTGAAGACGGAAGTAATGGTGCTGAAAATTCAGCTTTGCATCATGGGAATTAATTACATTTTAAAATATATATTCAAATTAAGTTCAAAAATAAAGTTATAACTGTAATTGTAATATTTCACAATATTACTGTTGGGCGACCCCAAACTTTTAAAGGTGGTGTATTTAAAAGATAAGTCATCTGTCATTAAATACTCACTGACCATCATGTTTGTGTGCATGATGACATACATGATGCTCTTCTGTACAGCACAAGAATAATGATTTCAATTTCAATTTTCAAAAGACTTCAGAGGGAGTCCTTTGGGATACTTTATAATAATTTTGATACTTTTACATCCTTTTTGAAGATTGAAAGCTTAACTCCCCATGGAAATTAATTGCGCGGCCAGTACAAATCTCTTTTTGTGATCTGCAGAAGAAATAAAATAATACAAATTTGGAAAGGCATGAGTGTGCATAAATTATGACAGAATTTTCATTTATGGATGAACCATTCCTTTAATTCTGAGGGTTAGAGAGAGAGGGCAGCAAATGGTCATGTAATACTAAATTACAACTACGTTTGATGCTAGAAACCTTGACTGACATAACTGAACTTCAGGGAAGAAAATGAAATACTACAGAAGCGATTGAGAGGAGACTAGCAGCACTTTGCTCAGTCCCTCCAAAATGTTTTTTTTATTTTATTTTTTTATTGCTTATTGATGCAGTGCTTGCACATTTTATTTATTTTATTTTTACCATTCAACCCAGAGATAGCTTGTGTGAAACGTTTCTGCTCTTAAAATTTCTACTTAGTTCTACTTAGAGGTCTGTCAACAGAGTGTGTTTCTCTTTATTTCAGAGCTGATGATTCAGCCACAGCTCAATTCCACTCTCATTCCACCTCATGCCCGCGCACAGACCGTAGCTTCATCCAATGGTAATGCTGTGATCCTTCACACTGATGCTCTGGGAGTGGATTGGGTTAAGACAACATTAAATCAAAGCCCACCTTATTAACTTAATGTTAATAAAGCCTTCCTGTTTTTTTATAGTGTATAATTATTCAGTGCGTTTATTCTAATGAGGAAAATGCTTCCTTTCATTATCTTTCATAGACAATAACTTTCCCTGCTTCTGAAATAACTTTTCTGATGTAGTAACGCCCTACCTGGGTATTAATTTAACTCCTGTTAAACTACCAATCTTGTAAAGATTTTCCTTTTTTTTGTTTTTTTTTTGGAAAAAAAATCTCTGATGCTCACCAAGGCTGCATTAATGTAACCCAAAATACATTAAAAACTGCAATATATGAATATGTTAATACAATTTAAAATAACAGCTTTCTGTTTTAATGTATTTTAAAATGTAATTTATTCCTGCAATGCAAAGCTGAAGTTTCAGTATCATTACTCCAATCTTCAGTTTCACATGACCTTTCAGAAATCATTCTAATATGCTGATTTGCTGCTCAAAAAAAAACAAAAAAACACTTTTTATTGTTATAAAGTGTGGTGCTTAATATTTTTTGGAACTGTGATAATTGTTTTTTTTTTTTCAGGATTCTCTGATGAATAGAAAGTTCAAATGAACAGCATTTATTTGAGATAGTACTGTTTGTAACATTATAAATGTTTTTACGGTCACTTTTGATCAATTTAATGCATCCTTGCTGAAAACAATTTATAAAAAAAAAAAAAAAAAACGTACTGCCCCCAAACTTTTAAAGACAGTAACATATGCAACATATTTTGTGTTTATGCCTTGTGTTTGCCGATCACACTGACAAATGTCATTTTTCAATGTCTTCTTTTTATTTGGTCCTCTCTCTCTCTTCTCTGCCAGATGGCTCTGAAGGTTCTGTACAGCCCGGATCTACTCTGACCAACAGCACCTGAGGCTGAGAAAAAACAAGCTTACACACCACAGCATCTGAGCCACCTCAGCGCACATCTCTCCCTCTGACAAACACACACTCAGTCTTACACGCTCTTTACCTCATACACGGCTTCTCCTCCCTATAGCTCTAATTTACACATTTACCGACTGATTCAGGTGTCATGCGTTGCAGAATTACCAGTTACTGCGCAGCGGTCTGGGAAACCCGATGTTTGCTGACTGTTGAACAAACTTGCAGTCTACTAAGAAACATACTGGACACACACACACACACTGCCATGCAGCAAACAACAACAAAAAGTTACACTGCTAATATTTGCTTCAGATAATAGTGGTAGTCTATCTCGAGAGTGCTCCGAATGGCTGCCTACGCCCGTAGTAAAGCTCACGCACACCCATAATGCAACACCACGTGTGTTTTGGAGGTCAATTATGATTGGTTCAGTGGCTAGGGGCGGGTCCTCTGTCTCATTTTTATCTTAATTTATTTAAATCAAAGTTATCAGTGGATGTTTTCCCTTGATTTGTTTAGGAGTAACACTCTCATCCCTCTCAATATCCCTATCTGAGGTAAAATACATTTCGCAGGGAACAAGCAGTCACGGTAAATGGTGTAAATGTTGTAAATGTCAAGGAAAAGATGCGAGACTAAATGTGGTGGTTTTATACTGTTATTTTATTGTATTTTAAAAAACGAGAATAATATCTTTTACCTTCCAGTAAATATATTTATTATTTTAAGATGATGAATTGAATGGACTTTTGAGAAAGCATCTGCGGTTGTTTCCCTGTGGAGCAAATGCACAGTGAAGAAAAGCTAGTTGGGAAAAGGTTTAATGCTCTTGTTGACCATAAGGAAAGGAAAGAAAGAGGTATGCAAGATAATAGCCTATTAATGTTGTTGTACTGAACTGAAGTGACTTAATATTCCCAGGCATTTAATTATCATTAACTGTTAATGATGCTCTGGGTCTAGGCTTAATTTATGCTTGTGAGATTACAAAGTCTTTATTTGTTCAGAGTCATTTTTAGATGACGTCAGGTCTGAAGACTGAACCATGTGTCATAATTCAGTGTTTCGGTACGCTTTCTTTCAGTTTTAGCATTTCAGTCCATGCCATTTTTACAGTAAATTAAGCTACTTCTAAGGATTTGTGGTAGAACAGTTCTAGAATGTGTTTGTGAGTTGAAAATTGTAACGTCAAATGTTCTGTCAACTGTCCAAAATGACTGATGTCTTTAGTTTTTCTTGAGAACATATCTATTAGCCTCTCAATAAACCCTCTACTGAGGCCCTCGAGGGCCCTTCTTCCAACCTTCTGTGATGCTCATGCTATTCTCCTGTTCTTTTTCATTAGTCTTTTCATGTTGTTCAGTGGGTGTGGTTTCACCAGGTTTCTCACCCACCTGTATGTAAATATTCTTCCATTTTTAAGCCCTGTGTAAGATGTATATATGGACACTGTACCACTTTTGTGTTTTCGTTGATGTCTTTCTCTCCCTTCATCTCTCTTGGGCTGTCTGAAGAGCTCGGCGTCCGTTTTGTTTGTCATTTACAGTATTTAATGTTTTGCACTGTAATGTTGGGGCTGAAAGTTTCACTTTTTGTGTGAAATAGCAACCCTTGTTTAGCGTACTGTATGTCAGTTCATAAGCTCAGCACTTGATTTGTGAAGAAAAGGTTTACATTTTTGAATAAAACTTGAGGTGCATGTCCAACAGGGTCATGCTTTGTTCTCTACCTGGCCGTTTGAGCACATTTTTGCAGAGATGCACTGGAAGCCATGCTCAAATGCTCTGTTTTTCATGAAAAGGACGGTCTCTGACGTAAATGGGCTGCTTTGTGGCAGTTTTGCCAATCTGGCTTGAAGCCTCAAAGACAGTGGAATGTGTTTACTCTTTAATATGACATCCGTCAATCAAGCCCACAGCATCATGTATGTGTACTGTTAGAAAAATGTGATATCCCCTTTAAGGCTTGTTAAATGAATTGAGAGCAGCCTGCGAAGTCTCTTCCTATAATCCTGGCCTCCCCCTCGTCTCTGCCTTAAGCCTGCCGTACAAACGTTAGTCTGTTATTACCTTTTTTTTGTTAATTGTTGGAACTTTCTGCCTCAACGTTCTGGCCCAGGGGAATCGTGTCCTGAGACAAAGAGAGAGACGAATGGAGAGAGCTTGTCAGAATAAATGGAACTCAGTTAATAAAGTGACGAAACTGACTTTTCAGAGGCAGTGCTGTGTGTGTGCTGGAAGTGATTTTTTTTTACATGCGTTATCTGTTTAACACGACTTCTTCAATTTACCGTATATTTGAATACATTTATGGTGGGGTGCAAAATCTGTTTGCTTTAAAAGTTTATTTAGAAAATGTTTGGATATTTTAGTCCGACTTTTCACTCAAATTTATAATTACAGATTTTAATATTATTTATGTAATTTACATAATTGCAAAATATATTTCGTAATGGAAACTAATTGCAAAAATGCAAAAGTGGTCTTGAACTTATAATTTGCAGAATTTTAAATAATATATTTACTAATGGGAACAAATTGTTTTAAAATACATAAATGCAAAACGGAGACATTTGTAATTGTGTTCTTAATCTTTTGAACCATGCTGAATGTATACACTTGCTGTTTGTTAAATATGTATTTAGTACAATATTTTCAATTCGTTTTTCATTTTAAAAGGGTTGTTTGTCATTTAGCAGATGCGTTCTTGCCCAAAGCAACCTGTAAAACCGAACAGGCAGTCTGGAAGTGACCTGGTGTGAAGGAATATCCTCAAGGGAATTAAAAAACGGTGAGTACAGTATTATCACAGTATTATTTTATGTCAGATTTTCTATGTGTGGGTTGTTCCAACTTGTATATTGTTGCAGTGGGTGAGGCCATTACATGCTAGACAGGACCTCGTTTCTAAAGCTTGCTTTCTTCTGAGGAACACAAATGAGAATTTTGAAGAGTCTCTCCCAGATAATACTAGCAAACCAGGACTTTTAAACTTTCTGTGAGGAACAGAAATTATAAACTCCTATAATCTCATTATAATTTCCACATTTCTTCAATGTTATTTTCCATGCGTGTATGTTCAGACGATCAAGAAGCAGCTAATCATTTAAAATAGTGTTTCCAATACAAAGAGTTTAAAAATAGTCATTTTGTTTCACCTTCCAGCCTAAAACATTTTCAAACCACATTGTTGAGCAATAAAAACAAGCGTTCACCAGAGGGCATCGTCGCACAAATATAGGAAATGGCCGACAATAAACCTGCTTTCATTCAATTCTGTTTATGGAAATGATTTTTGAGGAACTTTGCCAGTCTGATGCGCCGTCGAGCCCATCAAATCTTGGCCTCACGGCACGCATTAGCATGCAACGCTGATTGTGTTAATAATTTCAGCCACCTCTGGCCTTTCCAGATTATCACTGTCTGATGTGCGCGAGCCTTAAGAGATGGTTGCCAGGAAACAACCTGCACATTAATTGGCAACATTTACGATAATTCAGTGTAATCTGTTCAGAAAGATCGACTCGCCGGTGCTTGTCTAGGCGGTGTCAGTTTAAATGAATGGAAAGCCAGGGAAAGTTTCAGCTTGCCGGGGAAAACGGCCCATTTTCATATTTGTATCAGTGTTTCTGTCCGTGTCCATGGGTCAGCGCTCAGCTATCGGGTCATTACTGACAGCACTGAATCTGATGCACTTTGAGATGACCCATCAAGCATCTGATACTCTCTTCCACTGTTTAATGCTGTGAACTGTGAGTAAGCATGTTGACATCAGGGAATTGTACTATGCATTCAGTGTGTATTCTCTGCTGTTTGTTTGTTTTTGTTTTTCAAAATTATTTTAAATGCATACTCAGAGTTTGGTAGTATGTCCATCTCTTAAAATCCCCCACTGGGGTAAAAAAAACAACCTCCAAACAGTTTAAGTTGGGGCAAGATGACCCTCCTACAATTTTTTTTTTTGTCCCTTTGAACATCTCAACACCTTTGATGAACGGCTTTGCTATTTTTTAAGTTTTATTTCATCTGAATATCTTGTGAGATAGTCAAAACAGTTTTGAGGTTAATTGATCAAATTTTGTGCCACTGGAAAAATAGTGATGTATGACTTTTGTGTCTATTTTTAGATGTATGAAAAGGATAGATAGATAGATAGATAGATAGATAGATAGATAAAGAATTGGACTCATGGGGTAAGATAGGCCTCCCAGTATTGGTACATAAGGCCCCAAGTGACATGTTGTTACTTGTGTTATTTTTTAAATTTAATACTTATTATAATTAAGTGGGTTATTATTTCTATGAATTAGATGTGCATTTCAGACATCTTTGCTTTTCATTGAAAACTATAGGTTAATTGAGTGAATTTAATTTGCATTCATAGTGTTGCTATTATGCATATTATTATACATTATTGTCTGTAATTAAAATATGGGCAATTAAATAGGCAAATATGCAAGTTTGAATATAAGTCATACCTTTCAGATGAGTCTCTTTTGGGATTCTGCTTTGTCATTGTTTATTTCGTCAGACCAGGCCACTTTCTTCCAGTCTCAATGATCTTGGGCCCATTTCATGCGTTGTTGGCGAATGACGTGCAGTTAGCATGGGGACCCAGCTGGCTGGTTGGCTATGCAGGCCCATACGCAGAAGGCTGTGATGAACTGTGTGTGTATACCGGTTTCACGATAAATCACGATAAAATGCCCTGACGGTTAGTATTATCGTTTAAAATTGAATTATCATCAAAACCGTATTTGATTATTGCGATTTTGAAAACTCGCGTGAAATCCTGTCCAGCCAGCATCAATCTGACGGTCACTATAACCGTGATATGAAATTTTCATACCGTTACATCCCTAATACATATAAATATGAATTATATCAAAAATTCATTTATACATTCTGTAAACAAATTCATATGCAATGACTCCAGACTGGTGCATTTTTAAGACCATTTGTTCTAACTTAATTTTAGAAGTTTCAAATGACACAAATGGGAGCCCATGAAATTATTGCACATATTTTGAGACAAAAGACTTTTGACTTTTATGCTTTTGCTTTTGTTCAGGGTAATTTAATCATTAGTAGTGTTTTTTTTTTTTTAGTAACCGTCAAATAAATTGAACAGTACACTCTAAAAAATGCTGGGTTAAATGCTGTTTTGACCCAGCGGTTAAATTAAATGTTTAACCCAACCTTCTGGGTAGTAACCCAACCGCTGGGTCAAAACAACCCAATTGCTGGGTTTGTCCCTATTTTACCCAGCACTGGGTTGTATTTAACCCAGCATTTTTTTAGAGTGTAATATTTGACAATATGTAGTGCAAATAATTGGATTGAATTTCTTATATAGGATTTGAAAAGTGGGCTCATGTTGACTGTTTCAACCCAAGACCTCTCTCGCTTTTTACATCAACATGATTTTTGACCTAAAACCATTAATTTTTTTATATAAACAATGTTTGTGGCAAAAAATTCTTGTACTCTGAGTTCATAATATCATATTTTGCTTTAAGGGGAGCCTTTAACCGTGTTGCATCTTACATACAGTGTATTTAAATGAGACTATTTATAAAGCTTAGAAACATGTTCCCGTTTGGCACTGAATCTCAGTTCAAGGCTAATGCATGACTTTTCCTCCCACTTAAAATATTCTGAGCTGTGTGAAAGAAAAATAGTCCGGTGTCTAGGAAAAATATCTTTGATGGAATTAAATGTTCGTAAAAAGGTGTTGAATGCCTCATCCCTTCGGCATGGATGAAGAAATTCTGAAGAAAGTTTGAATTTGTGCAATGGCAGTTTAGCAGTAAATTTAGACTTAGTTAAGCCTGCTCAACGTGGAGTCGTTTGCTGAAAGTGGAGGTGGAAAGTGTTTTGTGAAAGCATTCGTTCATAATGTAGTGGATCCTTTGTCTTTGTTATTCCGAGAAGTACGAAAATGCCTTTTGCGAGCCGTGTGGGAGTGAGTCATTAATTAACTTTCAGCAGTCTAATGAAAGACCTCTAAGGAAAGAAACACACTAATGAGATTAACAACGGTGTAAATAAATTAACTTCAGTACAGGCCTATCAGTCACCATTGCTGCTGACACCAATTGCTGTTGTTTAGCAAAATCACGTCACGTCAGTCCGGCCTGTTATCAATGGCCATTTCTGTATCAGAAAATATGAGCATAAACACTCACTTGTGAGGTTTATGAATGCACACCTATGTTCAATGAGTAGATCATTGAATGAATAGATGTTAAAATGTAGTGTTTGTTTTATCATTATGGCTCTTTATTTTTTTTTATAAGATTTTATGGTTATAAAGCTATCAATATATGGACAAAGGAAAAGTGAGACTACACAAACAGTGGGTTTGTGTGGATAGTTGAAATGTAGGAAAGGCTATAAAGCAGAGCACTGGATTGAAATTACATCTTTAAGTTTAAATGACCTATATTACCTAATTTGATGACAAATGTTCAAAAATATAAATAAAAACCTTCTATCACACAGTTTTGTCCCCCCCCAACACTAACACTTTAAATATTTAAATATTTCCAGTAACTAATATTAGTTAACTACATTATTTAACATGAACTAACAAATATACACTCTAAAAAATGCTGGGTTGTTTCAACCCAACTTTGGGTTAAATATGGACTAACCTAACTTTTGGGTTAAAAATTTAATGTAAAAATTTAACCCAATGGTTGGGTTAGTCCATATTTGACCCAAAGTTGGGTTGAAACAACCCAGCATTTTTTAGAGTGTATAGTATACTTCTAAAGCATGTATTAATGTTAATTTCAACATTTACTAATGCATTATTAAAATCAAAAGTTGTATCTTTTAATATTATTTAATAGACTTGAGTTAACATGAACTAACAACAGTTGTATTTTTATTAACTTGCATTAACAAAGATGAATAATTTTCTGTCGCTGTTTGTATAAAACACCCACAGAAAACCTCTGGGTCATGTTTGCGTTGTCTTCTGTCACTAACCTTGAAATCAGGAATGGGCACAAAATAATGTGTTCAGAATCATTCATACACGTGAAAATCGATTGAAAATTGAACAAATAGTTGTAATCTGGCTCAGAGGAATATAGGAATCATGTCTGTGTGGCAAGACATCTTAATACAAGACAAATGCTACAAAATCCACATATTTTGTGAGAAAGTGTGGCGTGTTTGAGCAAAACAGGCACTATTTTTGGAATCAGCACACCAAAATTAGTAAGAAACAAGTATTGGATTGCATTTGGCAAATATGATGCAGGGCGGTTTGATATACAGGATTAAAAGTAGTCTGTCCCAAATTGTAGTACATTAAAAATGTCAAAGGTGCCAGGATAGTATAGCATTTTCAAATGATTCTGTACATCCTTTTTTAGGCTACAACTGGCTTGCGTTGTTCAAACGTACAAAATCAGCGCACTTTTCACGCTTTGTAGAAGTATGCGAATTGCTCTTAATCTAACATTAGCCTTCCTTTGTGTTTGAGAAGACTGCTGTTTAAACCACAACACTAGTCATTCCTTAAAATTTATTTTAGCTTTTGAATGTGTTATCCATCATCACCGTGGCCTTATTAGTGTAGATAGTGTGGGTTCTTGGCGCTTTTTCTAATAAAAATGCCATGTGTGCTTGTATGTTTGTTTGGTTTTTTTTAAACCCTGCACATTTTCATTCAGAGTGCCGTTCTGATCGTGACCCCAGACCGCACCTCGACAATCTGTTCTTGATTAATTGTTTTACTGTTGTGGCACTCGCCCATCAGTATTTTATTTTGAAACCACTGAACTCCAGACAGAGAACTGGAAATGCATTTGTCGTTATAGGATGCATCAAAGAATATCTTTCAAACATTTATTTGAACCATAATAACATGAATATATCCTGATGATAGTGTTCATATTTGACCCAAAGTTGGGTTGAAACAACCCAGCATTTTTTAGAGTGTATAGTATACTTCTAAAGCATGTATTAATGTTAATTTCAACATTTACTAATGCATTATTAAAATCAAAAGTTGTATCTTTTAATATTATTTAATAGACTTGAGTTAACATGAACTAACAACAGTTGTATTTTTATTAACTTGCATTAACAAAGATGAATAATTTTCTGTCGCTGTTTGTATAAAACACCCACAGAAAACCTCTGGGTCATGTTTGCGTTGTCTTCTGTCACTAACCTTGAAATCAGGAATGGGCACAAAATAATGTGTTCAGAATCATTCATACACGTGAAAATCGATTGAAAATTGAACAAATAGTTGTAATCTGGCTCAGAGGAATATAGGAATCATGTCTGTGTGGCAAGACATCTTAATACAAGACAAATGCTACAAAATCCACATATTTTGTGAGAAAGTGTGGCGTGTTTGAGCAAAACAGGCACTATTTTTGGAATCAGCACACCAAAATTAGTAAGAAACAAGTATTGGATTGCATTTGGCAAATATGATGCAGGGCGGTTTGATATACAGGATTAAAAGTAGTCTGTCCCAAATTGTAGTACATTAAAAATGTCAAAGGTGCCAGGATAGTATAGCATTTTCAAATGATTCTGTACATCCTTTTTTAGGCTACAACTGGCTTGCGTTGTTCAAACGTACAAAATCAGCGCACTTTTCACGCTTTGTAGAAGTATGCGAATTGCTCTTAATCTAACATTAGCCTTCCTTTGTGTTTGAGAAGACTGCTGTTTAAACCACAACACTAGTCATTCCTTAAAATTTATTTTAGCTTTTGAATGTGTTATCCATCATCACCGTGGCCTTATTAGTGTAGATAGTGTGGGTTCTTGGCGCTTTTTCTAATAAAAATGCCATGTGTGCTTGTATGTTTGTTTGGTTTTTTTTAAACCCTGCACATTTTCATTCAGAGTGCCGTTCTGATCGTGACCCCAGACCGCACCTCGACAATCTGTTCTTGATTAATTGTTTTACTGTTGTGGCACTCGCCCATCAGTATTTTATTTTGAAACCACTGAACTCCAGACAGAGAACTGGAAATGCATTTGTCGTTATAGGATGCATCAAAGAATATCTTTCAAACATTTATTTGAACCATAATAACATGAATATATCCTGATGATAGTGTTGTTGTTTATAACAGTACATATACATTTTAAAGCAAAGTACAGAATTTTAAATCAAAGCAAATCATAAGATATAAGACATTGCAGAGAAAAATTTCAGTCAAGGTTAGTTTGATTAGTTTTTGAGTGAACATACATATATATATATATATATATATATATATGTGACCCTGGACCACAAAACAAGTCATAAGGGATATTGAGGAAAATCGCCTTTAAAGTTGTCCAAATGAAGTTCTTAGCAATGCATATTACTAATCAAAAATTAAGTTTTGAAATTTACATAATATCTTCATGGAACATGATCTTTACTTAATGTCCTAATGATTTTTGTCATAAAAGAAAAATCAATCATTTTGACCCATATGATGTATTTTTGGATATAGCTACAAATATACCCCAACGACTCCAGGGTCTCACACACATATACACATATATATATATATGTTCTAAGTTAAATGATGCTTTCTGTGATGTATGTTTATTTTATGAGTGTTTTAATTGTGTGACTGTTATTAATAGGTGCCTGCGAAAACAGACTGTCTGCAGGATTTCAACCACTAAAAACACACCTGAAGTAAGTAAAGATGCACCAGAAAAGACAAAAAGGACTAAATGATTATGATAATTTGTTATACGTGCTGAATCATCTAATACAGTGGTTCTCAACATTTTGGACTCTTTAAGTTTCCCATTGTCTAATGTTCTAAGTTAAATGATGCTTTCTGTGATATATGTTTATTTTATGAGTGTTTTAATTGTGTGACTGTTATTAATAGGTGCCTGCGAAAACAGACTGTCTGCAGGATTTCAACCACTAAAAACACACCTGAAGTAAGTAAAGATGCACCAGAAAAGACAAAAAGGACTAAATGATTATGATAATTTGTTATACGTGCTGAATCATCTAATACAGTGGTTCTCAACATTTTGGACTCTTTAAGTTTCCCATTGTCTAAAACAATATTCAAAGGCCCCATGATTTTTCAAGTTTGTTGTTGTTATTTTTATAAATATAATTATATTTTAATAAATATTTTTACTCACAATTCCTACAAATATTTCAGATCTTCTCTCAACTAAAATAGTAAATTCATGAAATTAATATAAATTATTTAAAAAGGAGTTTTATTAATCTAATTGACTTTTCCAGGTCTAGAAATCACACCTTTAAAAATGTTGTGGGGGTGAATTAACATGAGATCTTGATTATGTTCATAGTTTTAGCTTATTTTAATGCTTGTTTTATTTCTTATTTTGAAATCATTTTAAGTCATTTTGACACCTTCTGTTTGAGAACCACTGGTCTAATACACACAACGCTTCAAATATTAGATGTAAGCCTTCAGTGATAATGAGTGTAGATGGTTGTCTTGTGTGGTTTAAATCTGATGAATCTGATGACCAAGCAGCAACAAACCTTTGGGGTTTATTAAGCATTACGACTTACAAAAATGTACCATGTGTACCATGGTTTCTGCCAAAAAACCTTAGTAACTGCATTTATTTTTAGTGCTAAAACACCATAGCTACATTTTTACTTAAAAGTAAAGGTGTTGTGAATGCTTATGCTTCTACTAAGATGTTCTGGTTGGTTTCTAGGTGGTTGTTTACTGTCCAAAGTCAGACGCTCCGTCCCTAAAGGCTCTGTAGATATGGCTTGGGTCCCTCCTTCAGTAAAGTCAAGTCAAGTCACTTTTATTGTCACATCACCACAGCACATGTGCCTTGGTGAGTATAAATATAAGGCCAGAAACATGCTCTTTTATTACTCTAATAAGTTGCTTAAACATTACTGTAAAAAAGGGCCAGTTATGCAAATACCTAGTAGTGAGACACTGAGAATGCATTGTGCGCTTATGTAATAAACTGCATTTGGACACATTTTGCCTGCAAACATTAAGTGTACTTGAGTTTGATTTGGACTAAAGGCTGTTTTATTGTCACTACACTCTTAAAATAAAGCTTCTTTATTGGCTGTCTATTGCCCTGTTTAAATTTGGTAATAAGATGTGTCTTTGTCAGTCCAGTCACAAGTGGACGACATTAAATACAGGTGTAAACAGTAATGTAAAACATTTTGAGCTTGTCCAGAGGTAGTAGACAATTGCTTTCATGTAGTTGAATGCGTTCGAATAGCCACAAAAGGCCACCTACTTATCTCAACTTTAAAAACTTTGGTTCAGTTGATACTTTACATTTGTAAGTATAATCATCACTACATTAAATAAACTACATTAAACCAACTTAAAGTCAAGTTGAATTGCATGTAACTTATAAAAAAGCTGAAATTGCTCAACTTATTTTGACGAGTTAAAGTAATCTAAAAGCATAAGTTGCCACGACACACAGATCATATAATTTGTTTTATATTGCTCTGATCTGACACACATGCGTTGTGGGATGTGTTTTGAGAAAGCGCACCAAAAAAATCAATTCCAACCTCGCTTTGTTGTGCTGAAATACATATTAAGAATTAAATCATTGTTACCATTTGTATCCTTTCCATTCGCTTCCTTTCCCAGACGCTCGTAAGTTTTGCAATGGCATTCATTCAATCGTATTTACCGCACTCGGCTCTCTCATGAAAGTGATGTAGAGTGTGACAAAATACTACGGTAGGGTCTAGACGAAATCCAACACAATGGTCACACGAGACTCATTATAACGCATATACCCCAACGACTCCAGGGTCTCACACACATATACACATATATATATATATGTTCTAAGTTAAATGATGCTTTCTGTGATATATGTTTATTTTATGAGTGTTTTAATTGTGTGACTGTTATTAATAGGTGCCTGCGAAAACAGACTGTCTGCAGGATTTCAACCACTAAAAACACACCTGAAGTAAGTAAAGATGCACCAGAAAAGACAAAAAGGACTAAATGATTATGATAATTTGTTATACGTGCTGAATCATCTAATACAGTGGTTCTCAACATTTTGGACTCTTTAAGTTTCCCATTGTCTAAAACAATATTCAAAGGCCCCATGATTTTTCAAGTTTGTTGTTGTTATTTTTATAAATATAATTATATTTTAATAAATATTTTTACTCACAATTCCTACAAATATTTCAGATCTTCTCTCAACTAAAATAGTAAATTCATGAAATTAATTTAAATAATTAAAAAAGGAATTTTATTAATCTAATTGACTTTTCCAGGTCTAGAAATCACACCTTTAAAAATGTTGTGGGGGTGAATTAACATGAGATCTTGATTATGTTCATAGTTTTAGCTTATTTTAATGCTTGTTTTATTTCTTATTTTGAAATCATTTTAAGTCATTTTGACACCTTCTGTTTGAGAACCACTGGTCTAATACACACAACGCTTCAAATATTAGATGTAAGCCTTCAGTGATAATGAGTGTAGATGGTTGTCTTGTGTGGTTTAAATCTGATGATTTTATTTACCAAGCAGCAACAAACCTTTGGGGTTTATTAAGCATTACGACTTACAAAAATGTACCATGGTAACCACATTTTCTGCCAAAAAACCTTAGTAACTGCATTTATTTTTAGTGCTAAAACACCATAGCTACATTTTTACTTAAAAGTAAAGGTGTTGTGAATGCTTATGCTTCTACTAAGATGTTCTGGTTGGTTTCTAGGTGGTTGTTTACTGTCCAAAGTCAGACGCTCCGTCCCTAAAGGCTCTGTAGATATGGCTTGGGTCCCTCCTTCAGTAAAGTCAAGTCAAGTCACTTTTATTGTCACATCACCACAGCACATGTGCCTTGGTGAGTATAAATATAAGGCCAGAAACATGCTCTTTTATTACTCTAATAAGTTGCTTAAACATTACTGTAAAAAAGGGCCAGTTATGCAAATACCTAGTAGTGAGACACTGAGAATGCATTGTGCGCTTATGTAATAAACTGCATTTGGACACATTTTGCCTGCAAACATTAAGTGTACTTGAGTTTGATTTGGACTAAAGGCTGTTTTATTGTCACTACACTCTTAAAATAAAGCTTCTTTATTGGCTGTCTATTGCCCTGTTTAAATTTGGTAATAAGATGTGTCTTTGTCAGTCCAGTCACAAGTGGACGACATTAAATACAGGTGTAAACAGTAATGTAAAACATTTTGAGCTTGTCCAGAGGTAGTAGACAATTGCTTTCATGTAGTTGAATGCGTTCGAATAGCCACAAAAGGCCACCTACTTATCTCAACTTTAAAAACTTTGGTTCAGTTGATACTTTACATTTGTAAGTATAATCATCACTACATTAAATAAACTACATTAAACCAACTTAAAGTCAAGTTGAATTGCATGTAACTTATAAAAAAGCTGAAATTGCTCAACTTATTTTGACGAGTTAAAGTAATCTAAAAGCATAAGTTGCCACGACACACAGATCATATAATTTGTTTTATATTGCTCTGATCTGACACACATGCGTTGTGGGATGTGTTTTGAGAAAGCGCACCAAAAAAATCAATTCCAACCTCGCTTTGTTGTGCTGAAATACATATTAAGAATTAAATCATTGTTACCATTTGTATCCTTTCCATTCGCTTCCTTTCCCAGACGCTCGTAAGTTTTGCAATGGCATTCATTCAATCGTATTTACCGCACTCGGCTCTCTCATGAAAGTGATGTAGAGTGTGACAAAATACTACGGTAGGGTCTAGACGAAATCCAACACAATGGTCACACGAGACTCATTATAACGCATACAAGACCTCACTTGACTACTTGTGATCAGATCACTGAAAATGCATCTTAATACCGGGTGTAAACAGGGCCTACAGTACCAGAATCTTTAAAGGGATATCTCGCCCAAAAATACAAATTCTGTCATCATTTACTCACCCTGAAGTTGTTTCTTTCTTCTATTGAGCACAAAAGAAGATATTTTGAAGAATGCTGGTAATCAAACAGTTGACGGTAGCCATTGACTTCCATAGCATGGGGGAAAAAAATACTATGGAAGTCAATGGCTACCGTCAACCGTTTGGAACAACTTGAAGGTGAGGAAATGATTTCAGAATTTAAATTTTTGAGGTGATCTATCCCTTTAACATCCATGGAACCTTTCCATTGCACAAATGGATATTTATAGTGGAAAAAGGTACTTTAATTTATTAAAATGCTCTGTACACTAAGAAAATGTTTGTTTTATAAACTATTCACTGAAAGGTTCTTTGGGGAAGCAGAAATGGTTCTTCTAATAAGCAAACCCTTTTTGGAACCTTTATTTTTAATAGTGTAGGTGAAAATTCAAATCCATAACTTAAGCATGAGCAATAGTAGTAGGGTACAACGGGGCTAAACGCACCCCGGGGTAAAAGGCACCTTTGATTTTATTTTCATCTAAACCACTAGATGGCACAAAAACGTGACGTAGCACTTAACAAAACTTTTCAAGATGCACGTGTATATTTGTCTGATCCTTGACACGATCACGGGCTTACTGTACTGTGATTCTGTGCTTACTTGATCTAATATTTAATGTTTTTTAAAATGTTGTAGATTTAAGTAGCAAATGAGAATCGCTAAAATTAATGCATATATTTTGAGACAAAGG
>NW_015625585.1:613091-618683 GCF_001515625.1 Sinocyclocheilus rhinocerous
TGTTACTACTGTAAATATATATTCAATTATTATTGGATCTCCTTCAATACTTTCAGAATCTTTACTTATTAAAATTATTTTGTTTCTGTATTTTAAAATATATTTTTTATATTAACATATTTTAATGACCGTACATTTATTGAACAAAAATTAATTTTTATTTTTCAAAATAGGCAGAAAATAGTACAAACTTTGCTAAAGTGATTGTCTTGAACAAGTATTAACTTAGACATTATTTTAAAAAACATTATTTTAGCTGAAGTATTTATATCAATACCGTGTGCCTTTTACCCCGTGCTGGTGAGCCTTTTGCCCCTCTTGCCACCTCATACATTTATACGATTTTTAAACGAAATAAGCAACTTGAATGATTTATTTTCAGACAAAATCTGTTGCTCCATTAATGTCCAATACAACGTATATATTTATTTCTGCAATAATACATTTTAGGCGCAGTGAATAGCACAGTTTTTCTTAAGGTGGGCCTTTAGCCCCGTTGTACACTACTAATGTTTGTCATGGCGATAATATAGTATGCCTATAAATCATAGAATAATATGGGATCCCAGTCAAAGGAAATGTTCTGCTTTCTTAAAAATCTTTATTTATTTTTAGATGGCACTGGTGTGTCACAAGTTATCACCATTTTACTGTAGTAATAATAACAGCTCACTATGGTGTTTTGGTGGATGCTATGGTTACAAAGTTCATTTTTTACCTTGTTCTAAAATGGTTATATTCATAAACATTGTGTAAACATGGCAACCTGAGAAAGGAGATACTTTAGAAAAAAAATGTGGGGGAAAAACAAGATTAAATGCTTTCTTGTTTCTCATTCTCTAGTGACAGCAGAGGCTGATGGCAGAAAGAGAAGAAGGTGGGTTATCACAGGTTATCAGTCGATTTGTACGAACATGCTCCGGTAGTTAAAAATCCATTGTTCAAATCAACAAAGCAGCGCCCATATCTAAGATCTCTCTTACACCCTTCGGGATGTTTGTCTATTGTATGTTGTTCATTAAATTCATTCACATTGACTGCGGAAATTACACCTGTATCGGCAATCGCGAGGCCTTTCATTAAGCTGGTGTTTCTGCGCGGCAGTCGATCGTACGGGAAGATAGGATCAACCTAACCTTATCTGTTGATTCAGTGTGACGGGATTCACAAAGTGAGGCTGACAGAAGAACACACATATTTCTTTGTTTTTATTTTCATGTTGCTTGTCATTGTCTTCGCCGTACATATGCTAGCGGGGGTGGCGAGCGGCGTCCACCGCCAGAGCGTTGCAAAACGGCCATCTGTCTGCGATGTCTGTCAATACACACACTCCAATAAGAAAGGCAATGTAATTCACAGGAGGCCTTTCACACCTCGAGACTCCAAAGGGAGCGCAGACACGCCGCAGGTTTGGATAGTGTCACTAAGCCGCTGTTCATCCTCGCTGAACGTGTGCGCGGCATGATAGCGAGTATTTAGCACTCGTAAAACCTATCCTATTATGTGGATGTGTGTGTTGTTCTGATTCGTTCTCATTATCGGTGTCTCTCTCACGCATTACTTTCATGTTCACTATATTTGGGTAATTGTTTGTGTGTGTGTGTGTGTGTGTGTGTGTGTGTGTGTGTGTGTGTGTTTTCCAGGTCCGCTGGGATGGATGATAATTCCTCCCCGTACATGTTCCTCAACCTTTGGCAGCTGTTTGGATCTCTGGAGGAAGTTCACCTGTAACTCCTTTTATACAGCATCATAATGGGGCTCTATAACATCTGCTCAGCCACTGAAACATCTCTGAGAATAATGATTTTAAACAGGGTTTCTGTGGGTCTTAAAACATCTTAAATATGACCCTAAAAGTCTTTATTTTTATGTTGCATGCACTGCAAAAAATTAATATCTTCCTCAGTATTTTTGTCTTGTTTTCCAGTTGAAATGTCTAAATATCCTTAAATCAAGATTTACATTGAAATGAGATGGAAAATGAAGATATAAAGTCTTGTTTTCTGAGAAACTGAACAAAATGATGTTAGTTTATGCTTGAAACATGAACAAATATCTATCACTGGGCTAAGAAAACTTTTCTTTTCCCTTTGAATTATGTTGATTTTTCCAAGCCCATCGGAAAATATTTGTTCTTGTTCTCAGAAAACAAATTTTTTTTTATATTAAGTCATTTTTATTCTCCAGTAAATGAATACTGATTTTTTTAAATTGGAAAATGAGACAAAAACACGGAGAAAGGACAACACTTTTCACAGTATGATCAGAATTAACATCTAACAAAGATCTGTTGAAAGTTGTATTTTCAAACTTTTAATGCAATTAACTGTGTGCATCCTAGAGGTAAAGAGAAGGTAAATTGTTCTGATTTTATTACATTTAAGAGGAGTTGTTAAGCCTCTTAGCCATAATTAAATCACTTTAACTCACAAACTCACGTAGCTTACTGCTTTTGCAAAATAGTGGCAACAACAATATAAAACGTTGATGCTTAGTAAATATTTACATTTACTGTGCATATGTAAATATTTACACAATAACAATAAGTTATAGTGACAACAATATTTACCACAAAGTAACTTATCTTTATTCAATGTTATTGTCAATGTTTTTTTGTTTTTTTTTGGTGGTTAAAGTTTTTTTAAAGTCAACTAAACATGACTCAAATTAAACTTTTTATCGAAAAGTGTCATTTTAGTTAAAATAATGAATATGACATGATCAATTATTGACTACTTTTAAAGGACATAAATTATCCATAAAAACATTTAAAATTAACACGGCTGTGGGCTGTTTAAGAACTTGGCACATTAAAATTAAATTAAACTTTTGTGCAACTGTTGCTAATGATATCATCTAACAAATTTGTCTACTTTCAGTTCTTTACCTGAATATCATTATCAAGCTTATTTACCAGCAAGTCTAGTAAATTATGCTTAATATACAGTTATATTAAAGTAACTGGATATCAAGCGACTTAGGGCCAGATTTACTAACAGCTTGCGCCAACACAAACCGTCTTTTGGCATTAAAATAGTGCTGTCAGGATTTATTAAAGAATTAGTGGTGAAAAGGCGTGGACACAGTTATTTTTGTGCCTGACCTTATTGAATATGCATTTGAAGGAGTTTCCCTTTCAGACGCAAAAGAAAGAGAGTATTAAAGGGGTCATATGATGCGATTTCAAGTTTTACTTTCTCTTTGGAGTGTTACAAGCTGATTGTGCATAGATAAGATCCCTGAAGTTGCAAAGACTAAAGTCTCAAAACCAAAGAGATATTCTTTATCAAAGTTAAGACTCTAACGAAGTGTTTGAGAGAGGCGGGGCATAGAGGACCTACAATAATGTACAGTATTTGAAAAATAATGTGTTTTTTGAACATTAAAGCATGTCAACATATTCTGTTACACCAAATACACAAAATAATGATCTTTAAAAAAGCATCATATGACCCCTTTAAAATGAATCACGCAACGTGATTTACCAACATTTACACTTATATACTGATATTTAACGCTCCAAAAAAGCACGTCTCAAAGCAGATGCTAATTTGCGCTGCTCTTGGTAGATTGTGTTGGTCATTATGGAAATGATCTGGCTGCGTCTGTGTTCTTTCATTTGCGCATTGTCAGTAAACCACCCACAGAAATTTCCACTCCCATTAGCGCTTTTTTGGAATTGCGCTCTCACGCTAATTTGCCCTGTTTAGTAAATCTGGCCCTTAATGTATTTTCATGTGCATTAGAGTGCGCATTAAAGTGGCTTACTTCCTTTAGAACTGACTGTGACATTGGTGGTGAGGTTTATTGTCTCTCGTGCTATGATCTGGGCAATAAGGGCATTTTACCTCACTTAAAGCAGCTGATTACACGTCTCTTTATGTGTGGGAGCATCTGGCTGTCACAATGTCCTGTCACAGTTACCTTCTGAATTTTCCTCTAATTAAGGGCTAGCCTGCCTGCTCATAATTTGCAATTTCCAGTGTTTATTAGCTTTTATTTATTTATTTTTGAATAGAGTGCCCTGTGAATGGAGCAGGTGTGAACGTAGCACACATTGTCCCCATTTTTGAAAGGAATTGAATTAAGTTGATTAATGACAATTACAGCTGCTTTTACCAGCTATTTAAATTGGCTAAAAGGAGACAAAACCATGCTACTATTCAGACGTTGTGTTATAATGAAGTGTGACACCTTTATTAAAAACTCAAGTGAAGTTTTTGACCCATCAGTGTTAATTGAATTGATTCTTGTCTAAATCTTTTGTTTATTGCAGATATAGTCCTGATCATCTCTAACAGTGGTGTTAACATCCATCTCAGTGGACGTGGACAGCACTACATACAGGTATGAAACAATCATTGAAACCGATTATTAACCGTAGTTAATAATGCTTATGAAATCTGTAAACAAGTGGCCACAGGAGATGCGTGTTACTATCAGGTGTAAACAGAAATCTGTCTCGCCTGATGACTTGTGATCGGATCACCCGAGACGGATTTTAATCCCAGGTGTAAACCGGGCGCATGGCTTATCTTCAGCACATCCTCTCATCCGTTACCGTTGTCAGGAGTGCAGGACTCTGTTTGTTTCTGCCCAGGTCTGTCAGAGCAAGAATGCTGCAGTTCTTCACCGCTGCTCCATCTGTGCCTATGATTGTGAACAAACCCACTACACTCAGGAAAAAAACAAGGTACAAAAGCTGTCACTGGGGCTCTACCCTTTCAAAAGGTACTAATACGTACACTTTTGGTACTAATATGTACCATTTAGGGGGTAAATAAGGTACAAAGGTACCTTTTGAAAGCATAACTCCCCAGTGACAGCTTTTTTTGTTGTTGTTTTTTTCTCTGAGTGTACGACCAAGGTCAGTACAGGATCCAGGAGAGAGCTGAGAAAACGCTGCCAGACAATCACAGCCAATCAGACCATAATTGATTTTAAGCTGACGTGAATAACAGCAGTTTTGCAGTTCCTGCTGCTAGATGCCATAATTGGCATGTTTCTATTCAAAAGTAGGTATGTATTAACACAATACATGTTGTTGTGGTTGTTGTTTTTACACACAAAATACACACTTCTGGTCAAAAGGTCAACATTTTTGAAGTTTGGGGTTGGTAAGATCGTAAAATATTTTTTTAAATAAGAACTTTTTATGCTCACCAAGGCTACATTTATTTAATCAGTAAATACAGTAAAGACAGCAATATTGTGAAATATGAATATAATTTAAAATATATCTGTTTTCTATTTTAATGTATTAGAAATTGTCATTTATTCCTGTGATGTAAAGCTGAGTTTTCAGCATCATTACTCCAGTCTTCAGTGTCACATGATCCTTCAGAAATCATTCTAATATGCTGATTTGCTGCTCAAAAACATTTATTATTATCAATGTTGAAAACAATTGTGCTACTTAATATTTTTGTAAAACAGTGAAAGAAACATTATTATTATTTTATTTATTTTTAAATAATTATTATTTATCAATATTTTTATTGTATAAATAATTTTGATATAAGTATTTTATAATATATTATATAATATATATATATATATATATATATATATATATGTATGTGTGTGTGTGTG
>NW_015625585.1:618721-674868 GCF_001515625.1 Sinocyclocheilus rhinocerous
TTTTTTTTTTTTTTTTTTTTAAAATTTATCAAATTGTTCAAAACAGTTGTGCTGCTTAATATTTTTATGGAAACAATTTTTTCAGGATTCTTTGATGAATAGAAAGTTCAGTGAACAACATTTATTTGAAATGGAAATCTTTTGTAACATTAGAAATGTATTTAATGTCACTTTTGATCAATTTATTGCATCCTTACTGAATAAAAGTGTTAATTTAAAAAAAAATTCATTTTACTGACCCGAAACTTTTTAATGGTAGCGTAAATCAGGAACAAAGTTATAATAGCGTATATTTCATCAGTGCCATTATTTCTTTGGAAGGATTTTAACAGTGTGAAGCAGACAGATATTTTTCACTGTGTCTGTGGCATGGAGCCACATACAGAGTGATCGGTCACATGACATTTATAGCTTTGCAAAAAAGGCCAAAAAAATTATTTCTGGAACCGACATCCAGGCTGTGCACTTCAGGGCCAACCGAGCAATTGCTATTGTGATGGATGTTAATGTTTAATGGATACTTTCCAGGTATATTAGAGCACCTCAGAAGAGAGGCAACCTGTCAGAAGACAAACAGAAGCCATGTTTGAGGATCCCACCAAAAGACCACAGAAATCTGTATCCGTTCCAGCCTCAAGCCATCTCTTCATCTCATCATGTTTCATGGCCAACATGCATGCAAGTTTTTTATGCACCGCTGAAACCGCAGAAACCTCACTGCTACGAGGTGTGCCATAGCTCATTTCCTATAATCGGAGATCTGGTCCACCACTGACATATACTCAACACACAGACTTCCCCCAATTTCAGCGTACCCATAAAGACGCATATTGTGGAGGAAAAACAAGAGCGGATGGAAGGAACGACACTGGCCCGCAAGTAAGTGTTCACTCAACATTTAGTTTCCATGGCAACAGTAATTAAACTAATAAATAGGACTGAAGTAAGAGGTTGTTATTATGAATAAGGTCACTTCAAACAATATGACAGCAGCCTTATTCACAGTAATTTAATTGTTGGCAGAACGGCTTACAGAGAGTGATAGAACTGAGTGTCATTACACATGTATGGAGTCAGCCAGTAATGTCAATTATCGTCTCATGTCAGTCACATTATAAATTGTACTAATGATAATGTAAGTGCTAATGATTTCAGTTGCTGTGACACAAGCAGTATGCAGTCATTTGAGTAATGGACAATGTACACAAATCCTGTACTTGATTTAAAGTACAAAGGCCCTGATGAAAAAGTGTGACAGTACTTCTAAGTACTTATTAAAATTTTCTGTTCTAAGTAAAAGTACAAGAAGTATTTACTTTTGAGTGCACTACCATTCAAACGTTTGGGTTCAGTATTTTTTATGTTTTTGAAAGAAGTCTTCTATGCTCACCAAGGTAGTATTTATTCGATTAAAAAAGTAAAATATTATTTATTTTCAAATAACCCATTTCTATTTTAATATATTTTAAGATGCAATTTATTCCTGTGATGTAAAGCTGAATTTTCAGCATCATTAATTCAGTCTTCAGAGTCACATGATCCTTCAGAAATCATTCTGATATGCTGATTTGCTGCTCAGGGATCATTATTATTATAAATGTTAAAAACAGTTGTGCTGCTTAATATTTTTGTGGAAACCGTCATGCATTTTTTTTTTAAAGGATTTTTGCAGTGAAAACTGATACTTTTTTTTTTCAGGATTATTTGATGAATAGAAAGTTAAAAATAACAGCTTTTTTTTTCTGAAATAGAAATATTTTGTAACATTATAATGTCCTTACTGTCACTTTTGATTAAAGTGTCAATTGCAAAAAAAAATCTTATTGACCTTAAACGTTTGGACAGTGGTGTACACATCAAAAGTTGTACTCATCTATAAAGACATTGTTCATTAATTTAGTCACATTCTTAAAAAATAAATAAATAACAGGCATGTCAAAAATAAAGTTAATGTTAAGTTAAAAGTAAATTATTTAAAAAAAGTAAATTATTATGCTTTGAAATGTAGTGAAGTAACAGTTTTATGAAATAAAAACAATAGTTCAAGAGTTGTCTGGACCTGTTTTAATGATGCTTTTTATCCTTTTAATAGTTTTACAGTCCCTGCCCATTCTTCAAAACATCTCCATGGACGAAATAAACTCTTTTTGGCACAACATAAGGGTGAGTAAATGCTGACATTTTTGGAGAAAAAATATCACTTTGAGTTTTGCTCAAGACCACAATCATAATACTTTACTTTACTTTTACTTTTAGTCATTTAGCAGACGCTTTTATCCAAAGCGACTTACAAATAAGAAAAAGTAATTAAAACGAAAAGCTAAAAGCTTTTAAGAAAATAAAAGAAATTAAATAAAAATGACAAATGCATACAACAACATTTCAAAACTAAAACATTTAAATGAAAACAAAAAAATAAAGCTAAAAACAATTCAAAATATTAAAAGAACAAAAGGTATGAGTATAATAATGATTCTAACATAACACTAAGCCAAACACCAAAAAACAACTACATATGTGTATGTACTGCCACACACATATACATATACATTAAATATATACTGTATATATTATTTCATTTCCATTTTGTATGTTGAAGTACTGAAATAACTCAAATTAAATAAAAGTAAAACTTAATAAAAAGCGTATATAGACATAATAAAAAAAACTAATAAAATGACAACATTACTACAACTGTAACTAAAACTAAAATAGATAACTAATACAAATCAAAGTACATTAGTTCATCAGTAATCCTAAAAAAATAACACTGAGGCAAACACACATGCTAAAATAACAACAACTTACTGACACATAGTAAGAAATAGTTTATAAAAAACTGAAACAGAAGTGGAAAGAGGAGAGATAAAAAGCGATACTTATGTCCTTTGCCGGTGTCCCTGCCCGGTGGAGTCGCACGGTAGAGTCGATGGTCTTTACACTCTTCGGTCTTCACACGACCGCTTCCGCGGTAAACTAAGCTTCTTTTTAATTAGTTTAACAAAACTCAAATTGAATTCAGCTGGACACACTTTCCTGTTTATCCCAACAAATGGCCAAGCAAAGCGCACGACACTGACAAGGTACGCGATACAGTACGAGACCTCATAGCTTGCAGGGTTTGCAACCTTTCGTTTACCAACACAGTATACGAATGCGGTTTATCACTCGACCAGCATGACTCAAACCTCCTTTTGGCCTAGTTACACGGCACCAATAACCTGCGACAGATTTGAGGTCTAATCGAGTTTAAACTCGCTGCTCACCCCACAATGCATCTCCTTCAACCACCCACACAATCGGCCGCTGCAGATAAACGTTGGCAGGGCTGGCCAGACAGGACTGCAACAGGCCAGGCAAGCACCCATAAATTAGGGTGTGCAAGCGGAAGTAATAGTGCAAGCAAAACGACTCATTAACTTTGAAAGCAGGGGGTTTCTGATTGCATTACTACAAGTGCAGTACTGCGGCCCGACGCTGTGGGTGTCACTGACACCGTGTCCTCTAGTGAATGTGTTTTGAAGGGCAATAAGAGAAGAAAAAAGATGAGTGGTGTAATAGAGTGAAATAATGGCAAGCCGGAGGATCGGTCGGGGCTGCTTGATGAGAAATAATCCTAACTGGTTTATAGTCAATTTCTTAAATGACAGAGCCATAATGAACTTGTGATTAGCCATTAAATGAGTCTGACGCATTCTTTTCCAAGCCAAAGCCGCTGAATTAGAGTGTAACAATCCTTTTGCAGTTTTTCCCTAAGATTGCTTAACCCTGGATAATTGGTATGGTACAAACCACATCTCTGTTGTGCTGATGCAAGAGTTTGCAAAAAGATTTGTTTAATTATTTACTTAGCTCCAAACATTACATATAGCGCTCTGAGAATGACTGGTGCACGGTGCAAATTTAAGCAAGGTCCTCTCCGTTGGTATGTTTCTATGCAGGCTTTACTCTTGTTCAGTCGGCCTTAAGGGATTTAAAGAGTTCCTAATGCAATTTTAACATATCCACTAAAGATGCATTGGTTTGGTGAGTTACACACCATTAGTACGGTCTGTGATAAATCCTTCCCTCCCTACACGCATCTCCTGCTGCACTCGCTCTTACATCAAGGTCAGAAGGAACATGTTAGTCTGAGGGTGAGATTGAAAGAGAGAGAATTAAAAAATAGTTTGGCCTGATGTCTTAGTAATGAGTCATACACCTTAAAGGCATAGTTCAGCCACAAATGAAAATGGCGTATGGTATTATTTCTTCAGTGGGGAAACAAAAGGAAACATTTTGAAGATGAATTCACTGCTCGTTTTTCATGCAATTACAGTGAAAAGGAATGGAAGATTTTTAAAGAATAATGATGTAAATTTAAAGCTATAGCGTATGACCGCAAAAGTCCACTTTAGTGTCACTTTATTTTATTTAAATGTATTCTACATTTGTTTGAGTTGAATATCTCAATCGAGATGGCTAAACTCCACCTTACATGTTGACTGGTGTTTTCAGCTTCAGAGCGTGTGCTCGTGGTTGCCAGATTGGGAATTAAGTAAACCTCTGGGCAGAAAATGGATCTGTGATGGGGGGGGAGTTAAACACTTGAAATCTGGCAACCGCAACCATAAAAGCTTGTGGAGGCTTGTTACCAGTAAAAAAAATAATGGAAATGCCAAATTTAAATGAATAATTTTCAGGATAAAGAACCAGTGGGCAAATATTAAAACAATTATGCTTAATAAATCGAGAGAAGCTGAAACCGTGGTCACAATTAAAATACAATTCATCGTGCAGCCCTACGTTGACATTTCTTTATAATTATTTGTATAATTTACTGAGTGAAAATGGTTTCATAGTAAACCCCAGACCAGTTTTTTGAAGTGTAAATACATGCAAAATAATCTACAAAATGTTTCCACAGAGGACAGTCAGTCATATGGTGAATAAATGACACGATTTTCATTTTTGTGTGAAATATTCCTTTAACTGTGGATTTAAAAAGCTTCACCTGGAGGCCGAGGAGATGATTCACGTCCTGTGAATGTATTTTCGTTTGTATTTATTCATGTGGGATACAGCACACGGTAGAAGTTTCTATCTGATTTTCTAGTGCGTGTGCTGCATTAAGCCAAACTGAATAAAATTTATCACTACTGATGCATCACATGTGTAGTCCCTTCTTTCCAGCTCCATGCACAGGTTTGTAAAGTTTCTCTCTGTCTTCCTCTACCTGTCTTTGTGTGTTTGTCACATTGTCTTTACATTCACACTGGGCTGCTTTTGGCAGAATTGTGTTAATAAACTGCGATCTTCTCCCCCTGCTCATCCAAAAACGATGAACACACAGCAGCAGCGGCGGCAGAGGGAGAAATGAAGAAGAGATGTAGCGGAGCGTAACACATCGAGTCGTCCTGTGGCCCGCAGCAACACTCGTCACACTACCCACTGCCAAAGCTCATGATTGCTCTGGAAAACAGCTCCACTGCCTCTCCGGCTGCTGCTGTACATCATCTCTGTCCTGCTTTGTTATTGTTATTAAGAAAGTTTGAGCAGGGTGCAGCGCTGTTGGGTGCCTAGAAAGTTTCAGAGTATTGCGAGAAATTATTCTGAAACTCAGTCTGGGGTAGTTATCTTGGCTGACATGCAATTTGGAGGAAATGCTGTCATATTAATAATAATAATGCTAATAATAATACATTTTATAGAGTGCTTTTCAAGGTACTCAAAGACGCTTATTAATTATTAGTGATGCTTACTAAGCCATTTTTTATCAACATCTCATCTTGAAGCATTTGTGCTACGAATGTGAATCATGGCTCAAATCATCAAACTGAAAATGAAAATGAAAATTAGGCTGCGTTTTACTCACCCCTGAGGCATCCTAGGTGTATATGACTTTCTTCTTTCAGACGAATCCAGTCGGAGTTATATTAAAAATTGTCTTTGATCTTTCAAGCTCTATCATTGCAGTCAGCGGGTGTTGCATTGCTTCAGTCCAAAAGACCTGAAATAAAAAGCGCCCTTCCATAAAAAAAAAAAGTGTCTCACACGGCTCCGGGGGGTGAACAAAGGCCTTCTGTAGCGAATCGATGCGTTTTTGTAAGAAAAATAACCATATTCAAAACGTAATAATCACTTTAATCTAGCTTGCGCTCACTGTTGTAAACAGAAGCAGTTCCGGGGGAATGACGTATGAGGTCAGCGCTGCGCATGCGCCGATCAGAAGTGACGAAACGCGGAAACGCAGCGGAGGGATCAAAACAAAACAACGGTCAAGAATTAGAAGTACAAAACAAGGATTTGTAAAGAAGAATGTTTTACATCAAGAACGATAACCATAACAATAACTATATTAGTGTGGACGATAACGTTGTTTATTATAAACATGCATTGAAATTTTATCGTCTGTCGTTTTAAATGCTCAAGGTTTTGGGTAGGTGGATTCTGATTGGCCTTCAATGTTTTTTATCGTTCATCAGCTGTAGAGAATTGTCCCATTTCAGTGTTATTTTAGTATCACTGAGATACTGTTATATTTTTATGAATATTTTGAATACTTTTTATTATATTTTGTCTTCACTTTAGTTAACGTTTTAGTAATTTTGTGTGTTTTGTCTATAGTTTTTATTAATTAAATTTTATTTCAGATTTAGTTTTTTTTTTTTTCAGTACCATTTTAGTGTTGAGTGAAACTAAATGAAAATGAGAAATGTTGCCTTGGCAGCTAGCTGATTTTTGTTAATATATAATTGTTTTAAGTTTTTAATTTCAGTTTTAGTTTTTATGATTCCAACAATATCATTCCTCTTTGTCGTTATCTTAGTTGTGTGTGGACTTCACTATTTTGAATTAGAATGATTATTAATACTTAAAAAATATAGTTAAAATTATAGTTATCCTTCTTGTTTTGTATTAATAAATTACTGTATTTAAAATGATCTATAATTAAAATGAACTTCTTTGCTTTTTTAAGGTTATTTTACTCTTGGTTCTCTGCTTGTATCTTGTTATGCACTTCTAAACTATTGAATTGGTTTTTAAAAGTCTTTATAGCTGTTATTTGAAACAGAATCTTTCTGTTTTGTGAGCATTCAGTGAAGGTCAGTCAGAAATGGCAGGGCCATAGCAGGATAAAACCTCAACCAAGGGGATGAAGAGGGCTGGTGGTGCTCGGTCGCGTTGTGACCTATGTGGTCATCGCTGTGTGATTCAAAAAGGAGCTTGACCTTCATTGGCTCTCTCACTCCAGGCTGAAACCTCTGTTCTGTGTGTTGCGTATGCCGTGCACACAGCGCTTTGCTTCCAAATCTGCCCTTCAGCAGCACCTACTCACCACGGCCCATCATCCTCCACAACCACTGGCATCAACAAATGTGTAAAACCACATCCTGCCAATGCTGTAAAATACTTCCTCGTTAAATAGCGTTGGAGAGTTAACTAACTTAATGATATTTTTTAGTAATGCAACGATATCTCGGTTATTTTAAGAAGAAATTGATAGTTTCCACAAAAATATTCAGCAGAACAACTGTTTTCAACACTGACAATAATAAGAAATGCCTCAGCATATCAGAATGATTTCTGAAGGATCATGTGACACTGAAGACTGGAGTAATGATGCTGAAAATTCAGCTTTGATCAAAGCAATAAATTAAGTTTTACAATATATTCAAATACAAAACCGTTATTTTAAATTGTAATGTTTCACAACATTACTGTTTTTTTTCTGTATTTGTGATCAAATAAATGCAGCTTTGGTGAGCAATAAGATATTTCTTTATTAAAAAAAAAAACAAAGTGTATTTTGTTATATAATTTGCAAAATACAAAGGTAAATAGTAGCCTACTGTTTGTTAAAATATTCAGTTAATATGTATATTAATGTATTAGGGTGTATTATAGGTTTTTATCTACATTTCTTTCACCTTTATATCAATTTATCTATTTAAGTTTAATGTTGTCACTCTAATTGTTAACTCAATGTAAAACCTTCACTGTGTCCCAGAAAACTGATTCAATTATAAATAATATAAACTGATAGTTTTGTATTTAAAAAGATATTGCTTCTTTAAGTAGATTCCAAGTATGTAGCTATTTTTAGTAACTTGTCCTGCAGCCAAATACCTTTTTTGACTACTTTAAATTGTGAGTAGCTTGTGGCTTTGTAAGATTTAAAGTAACTTTCCTAACCATTCAGGAGAAAAAAAAACTGTCAGGTAAGAGGTTAAACAAGTTCACATGTTGCTGTAAATGTTGCATTTTTTAAAGGGGTCATATGACGTTGCTAAAAAGAACATTATTTGGTGTAATGAAATGTGTTTATGCGGTTTAAGGTTAAAAAACACATTATTTTCCACATACTGTACATTATTGTTTCAACTCTATGCCCCGCCTTTCTGAAACGCATCGATTTTTACAAAGCTCATCGGTCTGAAAAAGTGAGGTGTGCTGTGATTGGCCAGCTATCCAGTGCGTTGTGATTGGCCGAATACCTCAAGCGCGTGACGGAAATGTTACGCCCCTTACCATACTGTGATGCCGTGTCCCGGCCGGAGCGACGAGACAAAAACATTAAAACCCATTATAAACGAGGCATTTGTTGCATCCAGTGGGGACATAATTACGGATTATGAAGTGTTTCCAGCAGAACATTCACATGCGGAAGTACAAAAAAAAAAGAAAGAAAAAAAGTTTATTTGAGTTTATTTAAGTTTATTTTAAATAGAATACATTTTTTAATGAAATATTTGGTTGAATTAATGCATCATTACTGAATAAAAAAGTATTTATTTTTTGTTTAAAATTAGTTTCCCAAATTTTAGAGTGTAATGTATTACTACAGCAGAGTAAAATCCCAAAGGATCAAATTACATTTGCCTTCATCTTGCCATCAACACCTACTTAAAGTTCATCTTTAATAACATTACTAATTTAATAACACGGTTTAATATAAAATCTTCAGCAAATCTTGAAATGATTAGCAAATATTGGCCAAGTAAGTATTGGGCAGAATTTGCATCGTCCTATTTCATATTCATATTGGTCAGGAAGTTCATCAGTATATTAGTTTATATATCTGAACAAGGCCAATTACTGACAATGCAGCAACTGGACAAAGTAGTACCCTGCTTACCTGCCTTTTAGCATACGAGTAGGGCTATTGGCTGAATGTTACATCACATCATTAATATTCATGAGCCAGCCTGATAAGTTCTAGAATGTGTCCCTCCCACTTTTCAAATTGCTCATACACCCTCATCTCTGAACCATTGTTTAGTGGAACCACTATAGAGACTGATATGTGCGGTGGGATTAGTATTATGGGATGGCCCAGACAATGGATGTGGACAGTTGGCAGCTGCCCGGGAACGCCGGCCAAACTCTAATTGTGTCAGTCTTCCAGCATTGTCCTCTTCCTAATGCCCAGCACACTGACCTCACAGTGTCGTGATAGGCCTGGGTCTGCAATGCAGGGGAAGATAAGGTGGGAGGACAGAAGGGGTGGGAAAAAAAGAAGCATGCGAGTTTCCATGCACGCAATGACACTGTCATGATGCCCACAGGGTCCTTCGGCATTTATTGCTGCCTCCACTTTGCAGGCAAAGAGTATTATCTTAACATTATGGACAACCAGCCAAATTACACTTACAAAATGACACTCTTGAAACTGATCTGAGATCTGTCCTGAGGGAAGTGAGGTAGGCAGTCACCCTTTGCTACTATCAGCATTTATCAAGAGCAACATTATATGAGGCACTAACTCCTCAGCAGCGCACGTTCTCACGGAAAGCTGATTCTAGCAAATCTCTGGCTCAATGTGAGAGTGTGTTTTAATGCCCATTTTCCGATAATTCATCATTCCTTGAGCCTCGTGTCTGTTTGCAAATGTCCGAGGTGCCTGGGGCATTGTGATAGTCTTTGGCTGGGTGGAGCGGGTGAGGAGCAGGGTCAGAAATGATCTAATTTAATGTAAAATGTGTTCTAGCAGATGTTTAGGATATCTTGTGTGTGATTTAAAGCCACTTTTTGCATTTGATGTTGATTTGATTTTATAGACCAATAATTGTTCAATGTATTTCAAATGTTCAGATCAATTGAGTCATTTGACACAAAAATGTGTTTAATATAGTTCGGAAAAAAGTCATCATGAAGCTACAAATTACCCCTGAAAATCAATTTAAATGGTAATTTAGTCATCTTTTACTCATCCAGATGTCACTTCAGACCCATATGACCTTTTTCTTTTGTAGAAACACTAAAAGGATTTTTTTGGAAGAATATCTTGGCCACTCTTTTCAGTATAATGAAACTTAATGAGGATTGTGAACGTGCCAGAGATATCATATGGCTTCAGAAGACTTTTATGTGCTTTTATTGTGCTTTTTTGTTCATTTTGGGGCCTAAAGTCAGCATGAAATGAAAAATCTATTTTCTAAATGCATATTATAGAGTTTATTCATAATAACCTTCCTCATAACATTCCTGCAAAGCTACCTGAAAAACAATGTGCAAGTGTACCTAGGACAAAAGCTATTTTAAATGCAAAGGTTGGTGGCACCAAATGTTTATTTTAGTTAGTAGAAGTTAATTGATAAGTAAAATCTATTTATGGCATTATTTTTTTAAAGCATACTCGCTTTCAGGGCCGTCCTTAACTGACGCGGGGCCCGGTGCGAGGTAGGGAAGGGGCCCCCCTCGGTCCATTCGCTGCGGGGCCCCCTCAAGCACGGGGCCCGGTGCGACCACACCAGTTGCACCCCCCTAAGGACGGCCCTGCTCACTTTACAGCATTTTTACACAAGTGGCTACAATTTTTCACAGTACTGTAGCTTTGTACAGTTCTAATGGATTTAGTCTGTCTCAGTTTTTTTTCTGTTTCTTCATGGCATTCCAGACAGACTGGATCATGGTGAGATCAGATCTCATCACAAAAATGGATTATTACAATTAATAGCTATATATATATATATATACAGTGGGTACGGAAAGTATTCAGACCCCCTTAAATTTTTCACTCTTTGTTATATTGCAGCCATTTGCTAAAATCATTTATTATTATTTTTTTTTTTGGTGAAAATACTAATGTGCCCAAGACTTTTGCACAGTATATATACATACATACTTAAGTCTGCGTATGTGCTATATTGCAAGTCCTCTAAAGCAGACAGTAGCTTTGTGTGCATAAATTTAAGTCACTGCAAGCAAGTCAGTAAGCTTTCTGAAAGTCTGGAATCTCCTTGGCACATTCCTGAGAAAAGTAGAAGAATTCATGAACAAATCGTTCTTTTGAGTCATATCATTGCAATTAATCTTTTGATATAGTCCACAAGACTAGTCTAAATGATTTGTTCATGATTTGAATGGATTTGAATCTTGAGTGACTGGAATGTTATTTGCAAGCAAAAATGTACATTTCAGTTTGCTTCCCACACAAAGCTAACATTTGCTTTCAGAATACTTGGAATATAGTGCACAACTCCTACGGTTATTTATATTATACTTTAATCATGCTTTTGTGTCCTTTTATTTTGAATTAATTGTAATTGATAACACAAAATACAAAAAAAAAAAAAAAGTGTTCCTTTGAGAAAGTCTCACAGGTTTGGAAAGCCATGCTTTTTACCTTTTAATTCCTAAATAAAAAGCTTAATTTCTGACAGTGGTGCGGAGAAGCTGAAGGTGAACAGGGGAGACAGGCCACTTAACCTCGTATAGACCTGGAGGGCCCAGGTGTCTTGTGGTACATGGACTACAGTTCAAGTGTCAGGTTAAATGTAGTGACCTTCTATGTAGACAGCGCGTGGGAGTCTTGAATGACAGGAGTGCAATTATTTCCAAGCCATTTTTTTGGCCTCGGTTATGGCTGCTTTCTTTGTGCGGTGCTGCTTCTGGTGGTCACGGTGTCATTTTCAGCTACGTCACCTAAAAGCAAGAAGGGGCTATGCACAAAATGAGCCTTCATATGCCACTGAAGATGAACGGTACTCCACCAGTGGCAGTGAAAAGTCTTGCGGCATTAAAAGTGTGATCACCGGCGTAGACAAATACCAAGAAGCAAGAAAGAGAAGTGAGAAACAAACCAATGGCAAAGCTAATCAAGTCTCTGCCTGGGGCACAAGGCTAACAGACAAACTCATAAAGAGTCCTAAAAGCTCTTGAAATGCACTTCTCCTTAATGGCTTCCATCTTAAATTTTGCCCTTCGTGCTGCTAAACCCCGCATTGAGCGTTTGATTGCTTCTATCTGATGTCTCATTCACATTATGCTGAGAAGGAATACTATCTAAGTTATGTTGATGCACAACCTTAAAAGGCTTATTATTTGTGTTGAAACCTCAATTTCACACTGCGCGAGACTGGCATACTGTTGAACGGATTGATTTTAAATTGACTGGAGATTTTGTGACTGTGTTTATTTGAAGACAAGCATTATATCCGTGAGGGTTTATAATGGTGCAACGTTGTGTGCTTTGTACGACCCATGTTTTACATTTGTTGCAATTGAACAGTAGAGATCGCCTGTAGTAACCTTCATTTGATTGTGACGTCTTGCTTGGATTAGGGTTGTGCTGTAAAAAGTGGCGTTTTTTTATTTTATGTTTATTATTTTTTATAATAACCTTATTTCTACTATTAATAAATTGCTCAATTAATTACAGAATAAAGTACTGTGGACATACCATAGTATAGTGGTGGTATCAGAGGGCAATACCTTGGTCCACGACCAAAAAACATGGTAGTATGGAGACGTGTTACTTTTTGGTTGTAATATGTTTGCAGTTCATCCAAGATGGAACTGTGCATTTTTATGATTAATCACAAGCAAGAATTCTCTTGTACGAATGTGATTCAGACATGATGTTTCCATCAAACACTAAACGCAATCCACAGTCCAGTCCAATTAGTGGACTGGAGCTAACTGTTGTCTAATAATGCTTTTATAATTTTTATAATTAGGACTGGGAAAAGTGTCCAAGAATGAGCTTGTCATGTCTCATGGATAGATGATGTGAACATGTGGTAGACCATATTGATGGATGTAATCTCCACCATGCTTGGTTGCACATATTCCGTATGTCCAGAGTGTTACGCCATTAAATGATGTGCTGGAGACTCACCGTCCCACAAATCACTGCGTGCTTTTGAAGTGGAAGACGTTACATAATTGCAGATGGCTGTCCAGATGGTGATTATGCTCACCTTGAAGATGACCACATGTTTTGGCGAAGCTCACATTGAGCTGCTCTTGTTTCAATTCACCCTTTCAGAAGTCATTGGGAAGATTGCGCACTCACGCCCGTGTAGATCTCACCATCGCATCGCGCCTGAACCGCACTGAACTGTTGTACCGCGGCGGTTTTGAACAACAGAGCTGCACGCTTCATTAATTGCAGTGAGCCTCTGGTGCTGTCGGACTGCGGTGCTGCTTCAGGAGGAGCTGCTGTGAGTTCACGCTACGCTCTGATCATTTTTCCTCTCGCAGATTCCTATCATCACATTGATCACTGCATGTAGCACATATACAGCAAATGATGGATCCCCACTGCACACTCCCTCTGAGAGAGATGATTCCCCTCTCTCATCCCTCTCTTTCTTCCGCTGTCGACTCTTCTTTTTCATCTCATCCCTCTTTCATCATCTTTTTCTCTCTGTTGTCACTTCATCTCATCCCTCGTTTCCTATCATTTCTTCATGCAATCTCTTTACTCTGTTGTCTCTTCTTCATCCTCATCCCTTTATCTATTACCTTTTCTTTTTCATGCCACTTCTTTTCTCTCTGTTCCACTGCATCCTCATCCCTTTGTCTATCATCTTTTCTTGTTCAATACCATCTCTTCTTCATCTCATCCCTCTTTCACGCTGTCGTTTTTTCATCTTATGCCTTTCAGTATCTTTCATCCCATCTTTTCTCTGTTCTCTCTTCTTCTTATTTC
Organism: Sinocyclocheilus rhinocerous; assembly: GCF_001515625.1. Classification (NCBI taxonomy): domain Eukaryota; kingdom Metazoa; phylum Chordata; class Actinopteri; order Cypriniformes; family Cyprinidae; genus Sinocyclocheilus; species Sinocyclocheilus rhinocerous. The sequence goes on from NW_015625585.1 coordinate 632,640, forward strand.
TATTTTTCTTCTCTTCTTTTCCATGCCATCTCTTTTCTTTCTGTTGAATCTGCTCCATCTTCATCACTTTTTTCTTTTATCCCTTCTTTTTCTATCATCTTTTTTTCATGCCATCTCTTTTCTCTCTGCTGTCTCATCTTCATCTCTTATGCATTCATTTTTATTCTATCTCTTTCTTTAATCTCATCCCTCTTTCATCTTCTTCATCTCACCCCATCTTTTCTCTCTTTATCTCTTCATCTCATTCCTTTTTTCTTTCATCACTTCTTTTTCCATCCCATCTCTTTTCTCTATTGTCTCTTTCATCTCATTTATCTTTATCATCTCATCTATTTTCTCTTTTGTCTGTTTCGTTCATCTCATCCCACTTTGTTTCATCTATTATTCTACATTCTACACTACATTTTTTCTTTCATCACTTCTTTTTCCATCCCATCTCTTTTCTCTATTGTCTCTTTCATCTCATTTATCTTTATCATCTCATCTATTTTCTCTTTTGTCTGTTTCGTTCATCTCATCCCACTTTGTTTCATCTATTATTCTACATTCTACACTACATTTTTTCTTTCATCACTTCTTTTTCCATCCCATCTCTTTTCTCTATTGTCTCTTTCATCTCATTTATCTTTATCATCTCATCTATTTTCTCTTTTGTCTGTTTCGTTCCATCTCATCCCACTTTGTTTCATCTATTATTCTACATGCAGTCTCTTTTCTTTCTATCTCATCCCTCTTTTTCAGGTCATCTCGTTTCTCTCTTTTGTCTCTCTTTTGCCTCATTCCTCTTTCACTGTTTTTTTTTTTTTTAGAATGTTCAGGGTTGTATGATTTGTTTTGTTTTCTTGATGTTCTTTTCAGGAATTTTGAGGAGACTTTTTCATCGGAGATTTTTATTCTTGTCCCCAAGTATAATGTGGCGCAAAGAATAAAAAGTCAATTATTGAATTTTTTAATTGGGCAAGCCAAACTTGCTTGTTTATATAACCAGGAAAAACAAAATAGAGGGTAGAGACGAACAACATGTGGTTATTGTTTTCAAAATCTGGTAAAAGCAAGGGTTATGCTTGATTTTAAGTTCTTTAAAACTATGAATGATTTAGAAAGGGGTCCTTTTGCACCCCTTTTTCGAGTGTTGGATATTTTGATTTGTTGTTTTGCTGACTTTGTAATGATTGAATAAAGTGTGTTGAAAAAACTCTTTCTTTCATCTATTCTTTTTCTATTTACTGTCTCTTCTTCATCTCATTTTTCTTTTTTCATTTCTCTTTTATCGTTTCTCATCTCATCATTCTCTCATCCAATTTTTCATTGTATTTCTTTTGCTGTTTTATCTTATCCCTTGTTCTAATATAGCTCCTTTTCTATATAATTCTCAATTTAGTCTCATTTTCATCTCTTTCGTCTCAAACCTGTTTCATCTGTTCTTTGTTCATGCAATCTCTTTTTCTTTTATTCATCTTTTGTAATATCATCACATCTATCTTTTGTCTCTCTGTTGTCTCTTTCATCTAATTCCTCTTCTATCCTCCCTTTCTCTTTTTTTTGTTCGCTCTCCAGTATGTCATATTTTTATCTCAATCCTCCTTTCTCACATCATATTGCCTTTTTCTTTCCATTATCTCATTCATTTCATCCCTCTTTTAGTCTCTCACCCCCTATACGAAATAAATCAAAATCTATTTAATATCCCAATAGTTTCTTCTCACACTAGAGAGCAATGGAAAGCAAATAGAGAGACGTTTACTGCTTCTCCGACTTTTCCTCCTGAGAACAAGACCTCGGTATTCTCTTTATATAATTTTCTTCTCTTTACCTTTCCCCTCTGTTCCACCTCTTTGCAGCGCACACACAGTCCTCTATATCCTAATATCAGTATGTCCGTGGCCTTGCGAAGGTGACTCTACCTGCAGTGACTCTGCCAGCGAGTGTAAGCGTGAGAGAGAGAGTAAGCGCACATCTGCACATGCGTGTGGACCTGACGTCCTGTGCCCCTCTCGCTCTCCTGCCTTCTGTGAGTCAGTATGAGTCAACACGGTGAGTGTGCATGAATTTACATGTATGAAGCCTCACAGGCGTCCTGTGGTTTGTGTGTGTGTGTGGCATTATCTGTGATGGACTGTGTGTGTGCGCGTGTGCGCTCACCATACATCTTCATCAGTCACGCTCAATGCTTCATCTCCGCATTTGTCGGTACTTTGCATCAACATTCCCGTGCTTCCCTTCGCCTCTCCTCCTCCTGCTCTTCCCTCCCACTCTCCATCGAACCTGCAGCCCACCCTTTCCCACCTTGTCTTTCTGCATGGCTCACTATCTCTCGCTCTGTCTCACTCACTCATTGATAGTGGAGCTCATGTGACCTGAATGCTGATTGGCTAATCACCATTCCACGGATGAGGTCGTGTTGTGGGATGGAATGTCAATCTGTCTCTCTCTCTTTCTATGAACAGAGGGACCACACAGTCAACTCGGGGAGAACAGAACGAGTCTCTCTCTCCGTCAGCTTCTCTTTCAGTCCAGCTGACATATATAGGGCCAGATAGTGGTGCGCTTGATTACGTTTAATTTAACCTGGATTACTTGTTTTATTGGCATTGGGCAGAGAGTGTCACTTTTCTCCTCTAGTTCTTCTCTAGTCAAGCAGAAATAAGACATTAACTAAAGCTAACTACTAATTATATATATTTAAAAAGTGGTCCAGTGAGACAACGTACCTCGCATTGGGAGTATAGAAGAATCATTGGGAATATGTGAAGGATTTGCATATCAAAGAAATATGTGAACACAAGTAATTCGTTAATGCACAATTACTTATTTTGCTCAAAATTAATCGCATTTTCATAAACCAGCTAATTAAACGTATAATAGTTAGAGTAGGACTGTCACAATACCAGATTTTCACTACGTGAATTCATTATAGAATTGTGCTAAGAATTTTGGGAAAAAAGTTACAAAAAGCACTTGTTGATCCACACTTCCTGCAGACTTTGTTTTTTTACGGATATCAAAAAACTTTTGTTTTGGGTGCAAGTAAAGTGTCTTGCTGTTGTCTACTCTGGCATGATTTTTTTGCAGCAGTAGTAGATACACACTGCAATCTTATTTTTTTCTGTTTAATGATGGGTGGGAACCACATTAAGACACAACACTACCAGATGCTACAGTATGTTGGAGATTACAAGTTATTGGCGCTGGATTATTTACAGTGTGATTGTATGTGTTGAATTAACCTGGTAAAAATATAAAATTTTTTGGTTGTCCTCAATATTGTGACACCCCTAAACAAAGTATTTGAATGTACACTCTCAGAAAAAAAGGTTTAAAAGCTGTCAAAGGGGAAGTACCCCTTCAAACGGTACTAATATGCACCGTTTAGGGGTTAAAAAGGTACAAAAGTGTACCTTTTGAAAAGGTACCGCCCCAGTGACAGCTTTTGTAAAGAATTTTCTGAGTGTATTGAAACAAATTTCAGCATTTGTAGTAGTGAGTATTTTGTAAGACAGCAGTAGTAGTACTATCACTGAAGCAAAAGTTCATTATCATTGTCACTTATCACTATTTTTAATTAACAAGCATATATGAAATATATTTGTAGCTATTCTTTTTACCTGCCATGTAGAAAAATGACTTTGATATGTAAAAAGAACGCACATAAAACATGATTAATTTAATTGAGTCTCAGCAAAATCTGTACTGAAAACGAATTATAATTTATGAATCTGTCAGACTTTCGGGGATTTTCATATTTTGTAGTAGTTTAGTTCAGAGCTGGAAAATAGAAAGTTGCTGTTTTGAGACCCATGAAGAACAAGCCATTTGAGAGAGATAATGGATATTATTGTTACTGTACATTTTTTATATATATAATGTTTTTTTTTTTAAGAAGTCTCTTATGCTCATCAAGACTGCATTTATTTGATCAAAAATACCATAAAAAGTTTAATATTGTGAAATATCATTACAATTTAAAATAACAGTTTTCTGTGTGAATATATTGTAAAATACAATTTATTCCTGTGATGTAAAGTTGAATTTTCATCATCATTACTCCAGTCTTCAGTGTCACGTGATCCTTCAGAAATCATTCTAATATGCTGATTTGCTGCTCAAGAAACATTTCTTATTATTATTATCAAAGAAAACAGTTGTGCTGCTTTGTATTTTGTGGCAGTGACTCAGAATTCATTGATGCATTCTTTGATGAATATAAATAGAGCATTTATTTGAAATATAAATAATTTGTATCGTTATAAATGTATTTTACTCTCACTTTTGGTCAATTTAATGCATCCTTTCTAAATGAAAGTATAATTTCTTATAAATTCGTACATAAATCTTGATGATTACAAACCACACACACACACAGATTTATTATATAACCACAGGGATGAGATGTGTATGGAGAGAGGCAGAATCCGTTAAATGTCAATGCTGAAAAGACTGAAATAGGTGGACATAAATTATCAGTAGCTTTGTTTTCTGTCTTAAGAGTTGCTGTGCTGTGTATTTTGTCTAGCACATCTTGTCAGTTGTGCTATTTTGCACAGCTTAAAAACAATCATCAGTAGACGTTACTAGATCATGTTGGACATTTAAGTGCCACTACGTTTGTGTTTTTATTAAAACAAACCTAAATCAGGGCCCTTTGTGTAAGTCTTTGCTAATTGACATTTTATTTACTATTGCTTCTTTGATGGTGATTTGCAGCTGATCTTGCTTTTATGTGTTAACAAACGCAGCTGATGATGGGCGATCTAACTCTCCACATTTATTAAGTTTGTTGTTTTTTGAGATGTGTATGGAGAGAGGCAGAATCCGTTAAATGTCAATGCTGAAAAGACTGAAATAGGTGGACATAAATTATCAGTAGCTTTGTTTTCTGTCTTAAGAGTTGCTGTGCTGTGTATTTTGTTGTGTTTTGTAACTAGTCAAATACAAACTGACAAGATGTGCTATTTTGCACAGCTTAAAAACAATCATCAGCAGACGTTACTAGATCATGTTGGACATTTAAGTGCCACTACGTTTGTGTTTTTATTAAAACAAACCTAAATCAGGGCCCTTTGTGTAAGTCTTTGCTAATTGACATTTTATTTACTATTGCTTCTTTGATGGTGATTTGCAGCTGATCTTGCTTTTATGTGTTAACAAACGCAGCTGATGATGGGCGATCTAACTCTCCACATTTATTAAGTTTGTTGTTTTTGTTGTGATGTTAAAATTAATGACAATGACAGCAGCAGTCAAAGGCTGGTTTGAGGGCATCGCATGCATATCTCTGTGGTTGGCCTACCGTTTGTAAGGTGCTTAGAGGAATTTGATTGATCTCCTCGTTTCATCTTTCCTTTTCTTTATATAACTATCAAGCCCCTAGATATACATAAGCCTATATGATATTTATGCAAAGCCTACTGTCAGCACATGACCCTATAAATGACTTAATGCTTCAGTGTAATTCCTGCATTTCCCTGATCTGCACTAAAGAGACTGAAGTGTTCATGTAACATGCAGTCGTGTGTGTCCGTGAATTTTAAAAAAGTTTTGAATTATAGTCTTGTTTTTTCAGTCATGTGAATGATTTTATGTATATTGCATTTGATGGGATAAATCCTAATTCAGTTTAACTTCATTCAGTGAAAATGCAAATTAAAGCGGCATAAACGGTGCTAACACAAATGTGAGGCAGGGGGTCAGGCAACTTTTTGTCATTTACTGGGGGTGTTCACTGTTAACATAGTTTCTAATTGATTTCTGTGGGGAAAGCAACAAGGTATTTACAATATATTTGGCTATTTTCAGAAAGAAAAATGTGACTGAAAATGTAGTTGTCGTGCATTTCTTTGTTGATGATGGGAGAAACCTTTGGCCTGTTTAGCCTTCACTATGCATATCTAGACCACACCTTATTTTATTTCAGATAAAACAAAAAATTAATTCAAATGTATATAATAATACATAATAATAAAATAGTATGTAATAATACATACAGTAATCATAATGTGTGCATGTATAAAAGCTTGGAATAATTCAGAATTATTTTATGTTGTCTCATGTTCATCAATGGTGTGTTTATTTGATAAAAAATACAGAAATATATATATATATATATATGTGTGTGTGTGTGTGTGTGTGTGTGTTTAGTTGCATTCAAAATTATTCAACCCCTTTGACCTGCAAGACATTTTGTTGCAGAGAACAAAATTTCATGAAAACAATTAAATAAAGGCATCAGTCAAAAATCAGTCAATCAGTCAAAAATTTGAGTGATTTTGAGGATGTCAAATTGATGAATTATGAAAAAAAAAAATCTAATTGGTTCTAAACATTCACATACAAAATTATTATTATCATCATCCCCAAAAGTCAAATTTTATAACATCCAATAAACGTTGCCTGTAAGTGCTTCTTTCACCTCTCTGCTGCAGTCTTGGCTCATTCCTCACTTGAGAAATCTTCGAGATCACTGATCTTTGGATTTCACATTGTCATTGCTTTATTCAAATGCCACCAAATATTTTCAATGAGATTTAAATCTGAAGACTGAACAGGACATTCAAGAACATTCTACGACTGATCCCTGAACTAAACTTCAGTAGTTTTGGATGCATACTGGGATGGCTGTCCTGCAGGAAATCCCATTGATCATCTAGCTTTAGTTTCTGCACTGAAGGCTTCACAATCTTTGCCAAAATGACCTGATACTTCAAAGAATCCATGATGTCCTTCATACAGTCAAGATGTCCATTTCCGGCAAAAGCAAAACACCCCATAACAGGACTGGTCCACCTCCATGTTTGGCCATGGAGATGGTGTTCTTCTGCTCATAAACCTTGCCTTTTTTGGACCAGACATACCTCTGATCCATGGGTCCAAAAAGTTCCAGTTTGGTCACATCACTCCATAAAACATTCTTCCAGAACTCCACAGGTCTATCCTTTTATGTTCTTCTTGGTCAAGAGTGGCATTTGGCAAGATGCCCCAACATGAAGGCCATACTTGTCTAGTGTTCTTCTTATACTCTGCATTGAAATGATTTTTCATCAGGTCATTTTGAAAGGCTTTGCAATTTTTATGATATTTTAGGATATTGTGCTTTTTCTTCAACACCCTCAAAGGTTTTCTGGTACAACACATTTTAAGCTAAGGAATAAGGCTGCCAGCTGTGTCTCTAGGAACTTGTAGTGATTTGGAAATCTTCATGTAGCCCTAGACTTTGTAAAGTAATAAAACTATTTCTTCTCTATAGCTTTTGTGAGAGCTATAGAGAAGAAATAGTTGACTTTGCCATATTTTCTACTCAACTTTAGCACATGCACGGGCTAAGTTTATGTATATGTAACAGCTCAAGCTAATTCTGTTTTGTAATAGCATTTCTAAAGGCTTAATTGTATTTTAAGACAATTTTGTTCCTTATCATACAAATAAGAGACTTAAAAACAGCAATGTTGAATTGGGGTTGAATAATTATGACATAGCTGTGTTATTCAAATATCCTATAATTAAAAATGATTACATTTATATATTGACATGATCACTTTTAGGTAGGGTAGGTGATTTCGGAGAGGCTAGCAATAGCAAGCTATAGCTTTGAAAGCAAGATCCCACTTTCCCTGATTCTGCAAAGCCACGCCTCCTCCAAAACACATGACCGCGCACAGGCAGACCAGAGGCTAATCAGCGACATGATGAGAGACGGCGTTGGTGGAGGGTTGAATGCAATGCTGTCAGATTATCTCATGTCTCATTCATAGGTGAGAAAACATTAAAGTACAAAGCGCATAATATTACAATAATAACGCCTTCCATTCTTGCTCGGCCTGCAATAGCGTAATGGAACGCGCTGATGATGTATCATGTCTGCGCGAACAGGGTGCGCAGAGGTATGCAAATACATATGTTGACAGGCAGGTAGGACAGCCTATCATAATGTTCGGACCGAATAATCTGATTGGTCGAACATTTTATGGTCCTACGCCTTCCACAGACCACTTAACTTAGTGATTGCTATCGGGATGTGAAGAAACTTTCAACCAGCATAACAAAAAATGTTCCCTCTCTCTTTTCTGCTGCTTTAATCTCAGGTGAAAACATGGCCATGCATTACATACATCAATAAGTTCCTGCTGTGAGATCTCATTTCCTGCTGTCACCCGTGCAGACCAATGTCCCAGCATTCCCACAGCGAGAGCTGACTCTACCAGAACAGAATGGATAGCTCATGCTAATGATAATAAATCAGGTACGTCATCCAATCAAAACACTGCATGCAGTGTCTTTTCTGAATGTCACCGAGAGTGTTTGACTGCGTGAGGAACATGCATGGGAGTGCATGTGTTACAGAGAGAGAGGGAAAATGAGACAGACAAGGGACTCACAATAACCAGTTCCCTACAGGGCATCACTCTGAGCTGAAGGAGAGCGCGAGAGAAAACTGTGAGTGTAAATGCATGTGATTGAATGAGACAGTACACGAGAGACTCCTGCAGTGATGATCAAATACTCTTTTACATACAAATATGTTTTAAAATGAGCCAAAATAATTAAAAGGACAAAACATATTATTTTATTATCATTATTATTATTATTGATGTTCTTCCTTAGTTGTTGTTCCAAAGTTGTATGCGTTTCTTTCTTTTGTGGAGCACAAAATAAGATATTTTGAAAAATGTTCACAGTGCTTTTTTTGGTACAGCAAAAGCATACTGCGATATAAGCGATATAAGTCCATATAACTCGTACAATACATTACAAGCTAGTTTTGTGTAAGGAACAATGCATTTTAAGTTGACATTCATCTCTTATTCAAGCTTGTGCATATTTAGACTTTTCACATCAAATCAGCATGCCAAAGAAAACCCCATTGGTTCTTATGAGTCTTGTAATTCTTCACATTTTTTCTTTTTGTGTTCTACAGAAGAAATCAATTCGTCGACAGTCTGAAATAAAGTTTGGAACAACATAAAGGTGAGTAAATAAGGCATTTTCATTTTTAAGTAAAATATTCCTTTAACGTAGTAACGCAGATGTGTGCTAAACAAAGATTATTATTATTATTAGAGAGTCTAATATAAATTTTGGAAAAAAAAAAAAATATATATGTGTGTATGTGTATATATATGTGTGTATGTATGTATATATATATATATGTGTGTATGTATATATATATATATATATGTATATATATAAATATAATATTTAAATTTTTAACTGTTTTAGTTATCTAATTTAATATAAATTAACGGATTAATATAAAATTAATTAAATATTCCAAATATAAAAATAACAATTATTAGTATATAAAAAGTAATGACTTTAATATTTTATTAAGTCTTGCATAAATTATATTTTATATCACTATATATTTTTGAAATCCATTGGATGATCCACATTCAGCGCTTTCTATAATAGCTGATATACACACACTTTTGACTGAATGGCAATGCTGTTTCAGACTATTAAAACTTAAATTCACTTCATGTTGTGACTGACATACTCAGCAGTGGTAAATTTACTGTAACACAGCGTCTCATGGCTTATTGCTTTAGTATTTATGTATGTGCATGTGTTATGTGTGCATACATCCATGACAAGCTGCTATGTACATTCTTGATGCCTTCCAGTTACTGTGTGTGACTGACATGATTTTCAGGGTAAAGTCACGGTCAAACTAGACTTTGCACTCCATTGACTTCTGTTTATACTGCGTGCAAGAAAGTGGAGAAGATGGTACTGTATATAGTATTGTTATTATTTGGGATTTATTGTTTACTATAAACAGAAGCCCTAGAGCATGACATCACGTCTGGTTTGTTGTGTGAATAATTTCCTTGGCTTAAGGCTGAAAATACATTATGTAATTAAGGGATAAAGGTCACTCTCACAAAATAAACCCCCACAGAGTGTTCGAGAATATGTACCTGATAATAATATCTTGCATTATCCTTTTTTTTTTTTTTTTTTAAGAAATCGTGCAAGGATGATTAAAGTTGATCAAAAGTGAGTAAAAAGTAATTTGAGACACGTGAAACTACTTATGTAAGACATTGTTTGCCTGGAACAACAGACGCTTACACTGTTCGATTATAGTGTCCGTAGTTTATTCTGGTTTCTGTAATGGTTTAATATAGTCAATACACTTGTATAGTAACTTCTAAATGTCTTAATCTATCATTTCTACCAAGAATTGTAAAGTACTGTATGCGGAAATCATCTTTGTCATTGGGTGTATGTGTTTTGATGGCGGATAAAGCTCAGGAGACCAGTGTGACTGTGATGAATGTACATTTTGATGTTTATTTTACAGTATTTGTGGGAGTGAGAGGTATGAGCGAGAGAGACGGGAGAGAGAGATGTGCTTCTGATTGGATTGGAGGCAGTGCTGAAGAGGCACTGAGACACAACGAGAGAGTGAGAGAGAACGAGAGGGCACGAATGCAGTTTACACATTAGCCCAGCTGCCAGAAATTACAGCAAGCTCAATTTTGCCGGACTGGAACAGGGGGGGCGTGAAACGGGAGGATGGCAAGGATGCAGAAAATGAAGAGAACCCACCATTGCATTCTCTTGGGAAATGATCTGTGGTGAATAAACAGAAACCGCAGAAGAGGCTGAGAGAGAGAGAGAGGGAGAACGGGGGAAAAGAGGAGGAGGGGAGAGCCTAGCATCCTCTGAGGTAGCGCCTGTGGAGCCTGTTCATGCCGCTGCGTGCACGCGTGCATGTGTATGTGAGTGCATGAATGCTGACATGTTGATTTATAGCTGCATGTGTAATTCTCTAAGACTCCGATTAGCAAGTCATTTTGCTTTTATGCATATGACCGGGACTGATGCGGTGAGCTGCTCGGACTCTTGAGCTCATCTGATATCTCTGTCTGATGTTCTTCGTTTTCTCTCTAGCTTTTTTTTTGCACGCGTTCATAATATCAGACCTTTTGGCATTCTGTTGAGGTTTATCTGTTTTTTTTCATTTTTCTCTCTGCCAGCACAATAGACTTACAGTGTCGCAAGTGAAGAAAAAAAAGAGCCATGGGTGAGTGTACCTCGCTTTTCTCGTTTGCTCTTCTTCATCCCTCTTTTCCATGCATGATGCACTATGAGTTGACCGCAATCATTTTCCTCACCCCCTTTTTTCCCCCTCAATTCCCTTTTTCTGTTATCAGCTATTTTATTTCCCATTTCATACTCTTTCTTTCTTTCTCTCTATCTTTCATTCTTTCTCTCATCTGTCACGGTCCCCCCTCCGCTCCCCCCCATCGGTCCCCATCTGCCCATCCCTCAACAGCCATTTACAACTGTCTGTGTCACAGGAGCGCTCAACCTAAGCCAATGCACTCAGGTCAAACACATCCTTCACACATGCTTCGCAAAATCACACACTCACGCAGTACTCGTATATCGTCACGGCTGTATATGCATCTGCCGGTGAACTCTGCTTGTATTTCATGGGTGAGGCAGCGAGCGTGCAGATTGATGGTGATTGTGACAGCTTACCCACGATGCTGTGCTTTTGCTGGCTATGCTGCCATTGCCTCTGAGTGTGTGTGTGTGTGAAGGTTATTTAACTTTAGCAACTGGGAGGAAGTGGATGCATGTAACCACATATATAAAACGCTCATTTTGGATACAGCAGCTTTTATATGGCGTCCAAACTTGTAGCAAAGAAAAATCAAATTAATATCTCAGTTATTTCTCCTAGACAGCAATGAGACTTAATGGAGACCAAATGGAAACCGCTTTATCGCCTACGTGACGTGATTCATAAAGTACCGTGAAATAGAGTTGTGTGATATCACTGAGTGAAATACTGTTGTTGTCTCTACCTCCGTGTAACTGAGATGATGCAAAGCGTCGGATTTATCAGGGAAATCTTCAGAGTTGTAAATCCTTTACAGAGCCGCTATCTCAGACAGAGAGGGGCAGGAATAGAGGATGACAAAGCAGACTGAATTATGTTTCACTGTGCCAAGTGCGAGAAGTGCAAGAGAAAAACGAATCTCGTTTTCAACCTCTCACCTTCACTTGATTTCTTGGCACTGTGCTCTGACTCGCTCGCGGAAGCATTAGATCACACAGAGAAAAGTACAGAATGTGATCTCGGCGCCCTTTGCTGAAGTCTTTGTTAATATGTGTGCCGAAGGTACGGAGTTTGATGTCTGCTAGGGCTCAGACCTATTGATTTAACATGACGGCTTTTAAAATGGTGTAATAAGGCTTTGAGTAGGCAAAAACAGATTGGTTTGGCTCCATGCATGATCACTAAAAAAGTGCCTGGATTTACCTGTGACATGGCATGTTTTTCAAGGACAAATGCACTGTGAAAGGGAATGTTTTCCCTAGAGAGCCAAATTTCAATTGTTTTTTAATGTAAAACGCAATAGCACAGCGTTCACACAGAAACCAGGGCAACAGATCCCAAAATCAAGATTAAAATCCGTCCAGATATTTGTATAAGTAATACTTTGTTTGCCAAGCAAGCCAAAAGCATGACCTGTAAATACCTAATTATATTTGTCTCAATGAGTCAAAACAAATCAAATTTGACAAGGCATAATGTATTTTAATGGATTAATGTGTTTACAGTGTTATGCACTCGATTCTCATTCCGTGATGTAAAAAGCATAAGCTTGTGAGCGTTCATGTTTAAAAGCACAGTAGATTGACAGATTTAGAAACATGGCAGCCACTTGACCGCCTTCCCCTCTCTCTTTATTCCAGCTACGGCTAACAGGCTTATGTAACGTTCAAGCACGCAAGGAGCCAGTGTTTCGCTAATATTTATCACGGAACATTTTCCATACGGTCCCTCGTAACACCACTTCACTCGGTGAAAATATAATCGCAGCGATTGTTCTCTGTTTAAAGCGTTTGCATTGGCTTCTCACTTCATCTGAAGGACAATCGGCTGTAATTGCTTTTTATATAGCGAGAATTGTGCTTGAAGCTTGTATATGTTGGATAAGAGGTAAGATTGTGTTGAAATAGTAGTTCAAGGAGAGAGGGACACAAAAAAGGTGGGAATGCTTGAAGGAAGGGACTTGGGAATGGTATAGGGAGGGAGAATGTCAATGCAAGGGCATCATAGAGTAAGAGGTGTGGATGATGCGACTGCCCTCATAAAATGAGCAAGTAATGGAAAAAAGACCATTTCGGGCCACTCTACATCCCTGGCATTACATCATTATGTCTTTTCCTACTTTAATTATATGTTCCTAATTGTCTGTTCCTCCGGCTCCAGGCTGTTTCCTGCTTCGTAAAGGCCCATTTCTCCACCCTTGACGCGTCTTACCGCTCCTGGCTGCTGACAGCAAGTTCTTCCTCCATACATCCCCAGATGCTCTCAGAATGCACCTACTTTCCTGCCAGCAAAAGAATGGTGACAGGAGCGCAGAGACTTGAGGATATCTGGCGTTAAAAAGTCAGCTGAGGAAGTAGGACCGAAAAGAAAGAACAAATCCTTGATTGGGATTTTTTTTTATATTGAAATCACTTGACGTTTACTACTCTGAAACCATCCAGCGTTTTAAGTTGGGACGGAACCCTGAGGGGCCAAAGGAATAAGTGTGATCCAATCACACGAAGATCCTTTGATTTCATTTCGCACAGAGAGGATCCTAAGCGATACCATTCAACGGGAGATAATTGAACTTCCTGCCTGGCAGGCAGCTGAAAATGGAGAACTAGAAGTTCAAGTGGTTTTTCTGGGGGATACGTTCAAGCACCCCACCACTCAGAATCAGATTGCAGGCCAGTTCTGACGGCGATCTTCTTGCAATCTGTGGCGTTTGGTGGTGTTTTTTCCCCCCCTTTTTCTGTCCAGTTCTGAGAAGGGAAAGACCGATTTTGGGATTGTTTTGTATTAGGCCTCAATCAGATCTCAACTTTTAGACTGGCATTCAACAGTTTTACTGTGTAGGTCTAGAAAGAAAAACATAAGAAAGAGAGATCTGATGGTATGCCTTGGATTGACAAGGCTGTTCTCCTGCAATCTGGGGCAAAAAAGGAAAAATTTTATTGCATGCCTTAGTTTTACTATTCAGATTCAGGTAAATTGAAAGACAGAAGGAGAACAAGACCAAAGAAAGCGAAAAAGGGAGGGAGGGGGCCAGATGCCACAGATCGTCGCCAACTCCTACCTTTTGATAAGTTAAGCTTCTGTTTCCATTTTCATCTTCTTTTCATCTTGAAAATTAGATTTTTTTGTTCTTTTTTTCTTCCAGATGACCCTTAAGACTGTAAGGGAGATCGTAACACATTGCAGTGACTGAGATAGGGTGGGGAAAAGGAGGGAGAAGCTTTTTATCCCCCCGAGCTGAAACAGAATGTTCTGTTGCCTTCTCATTTTTGCAGTTTTAGGTATTTATCTTGTCACTCCATCTCCGTTTTTATCCCCCTCTCCGTGCCTCTGGGAGAGCAAAGGAGGGAATTGAGTTATTTCATCTCCGCTGGAATTTTTTTTTTATTTGCCTATCCCGACTGATTTCTCTTCTGTACTCCTGTTTACCCCAGACAAAATGCTGTTGTATCTCAAGTCAAAATCAGGAACCTGATAGCGTTTGGCAAAAGATTCCACAAGGAGAGCCAGGCAACGAGAACGGACGAGACGGAAATCTTCTGAAGCCTAACCTCCGATCTTAAAAAAAGCGTGAGATCTGCTTTCGCCCTCCCCTCTCCACCACCAACCCCCCTTTCCCCATCCAGTTTCAGAGGTGTCCTCGGATATTCCTTCCTCGTTTTCCCCGGAATCTGTCAGCATTCCCGACGGGACGCAGCCAGCTTGTATCCGTGCCAATCCTTTGATATTAGCTCCCGGTGTCGTCTGCTTCATTCTGTGAGTAGATCGCACTGTCTCCGCCTGTCTGTGCGAGTGTGTGCAGTCATGTGTGCGTGTGTGTATTTGACTTTGGCTCCATATGGTGTTCAATCCCCCGTGTAGCTGTGCTTATCTATCGTCTGTTTATGTGTGTACGTCTGGGTGGGTGTTTAACTTGGATGTGTACGCTACGCGAATGTAAAAATGAGTCAAGGTTAATGGCACAGGCTTCTTTGCTGGGCTACTCATGCAAATAGTGCATAGCTTGTTTTCCGTAATGGACAAATATATGTTCTGCTGCAGATACAGTGTGTTTGTAGAGGCATGTATGTAGCAGGTGTCACAAGCGTAACGTTCTCGTGTGCATGTACCTTTTAGGCTATAGGGTGACACCAGATTATGATTAGTTCCCGGAGGTTGTGCTCTAATGAATGCAAATTGATGTAGATACACTCAAAGGGAAGAGACAATCCTTTTGTGGAATGTCTGTTTATAAAACAAGCTCAATAGAGCGGCATATTTATTCTCTGCATTAATGCATGTGCTTTTGCCGTGAAGTTTATGTACAATGGAGAGGGAGAGGTTCATGGAGTAAGCTGTGACGATAGCTATTCGTAATAAATGTGACTGACAATGCTGTTGCGCCGAGAAATGATTGTGTTTTTTTTTTTCCCTGCTTTGCCCCCCAGATTGAACAGCTGTGGTCTCTGTCTCTTCTCTCAGCCTTTTTCCCATCACTTGCTCAATCAGTGTCTGGACCTCACTTGGGGCCGGCCAATAATTGAAAAGCTATATTGATATTCTGCTCGGCGGAGACGGAGGGGGAAAAATACACTTTTATTTACAGTTAATCGCATGGAGTGGGATACAAAAAGTGCTTGTGAAACACACTAGGTTTGAGCATCCTCTTCGGTTAATTGTTTCAATGCTGTTAGCTGGGCTTGAGAATGACTAGAAGGTTTTGTGGTTTACTGTGGGCTGACCATGACTTGTTGCCTGGCTGGTAATAAGCTTTGGCGAGATGAAAAATGATGCTGACAGGGCACCGATACGGACAAAACTGGGGGTTTTGTGTGGTGGGCCACAGTTCAAGGAGGATGTACATCTCAAATGACAATTGAATTGAAAAAATAGTGCTGATGTGGAGGTGTTCCTTTTGAAGAATCCGTTTTAGGCCAGGGCTCGAGATGTGATTCACCACCTACATTGTTCTTAATCATTTAAAAAGGCAGCTTTGCTCCTACAGAAAATGTAGTTTAGTTTTTCTGTGATGGGCAAGCTTTATTCTCACGTGCTTCCTGTGGAATGACACCTGTTGGTTTGCTGCCTCCTGTTGAAAGTGTGTGGTTGCTAAAGGCATTGGTAATCTCACAGTCAGAGTGGGCCCTTTCCCAAAATGCCATGTGTTCCTATCTGTAGTCCTGGCACTGCACAGGTCAGCTGCTGCCATACCGGTCAACATCTGTTGCGCTCTTGATCATAGCTGGTCCAGGTTATATTGCTTGCAAATTGCATGTTCATATTTAGCTCATTCATTTCAGAGAACTCATTCTCTGCGAAAGAAGATCTAGATATTGCAGTATATGTGCACAACACATAATAAAGGTCACAATATGTATAATATCATCTGCTCAGACAGATTTTAAATGTGTTGTTCTGCCTACAATAACTTTTCTTTTTTTTCCCACTAGAATTATATTTTCACAATATCTAAAGGACTGTAGCAGCAATGTATTTTGGTATATGGTTGACGGAAAAGGTGAAAGCCTAAGAATAAAAAATGATCTATTATCTGTACTTTACTATGTTTAGCTATTCAGTAGCATGGTGAATGGTTTATCTTTTTTGTTGTATCTTGATAACTAACTGGCTGGTGTATATCAGGGTTTCCACACGTTTGACCAATGAACACAATATGTATAATATCATCTGCTCAGACAGATTTTAAATCTGTGTTGTTCTGCCTACAATAACTTTTCTTTGTTTTCCCACTAGAATTATATTTTCACAATATCTAAAGGACTGTAGCAGCAATGTATTTTGGTATATGGTTGACGGAAAAGGTGAAAGCCTAAGAATAAAAAATGATCTATTATCTGTACTTTACTATGTTTAGCTATTCAGTAGCATGGTGAATGGTTTATCTTTTTTGTTGTATCTTGATAACTAACTGGCTGGTGTATATCAGGGTTTCCACACGTTTGACCAATGAATTCCCATGACATTTACAATAATTAGTGATTACTTTTTAAATTGATTTCAATATTTGGTAACACTTTAGTATAGGGACCAATTCTCACTATTAACTAGTTGCTTATTAGTATGCCTATTATTAACATGTTGCCTGTTTATAAGTACTTATAAAGCACATATTCTGCATGACCATATTCTACATCCCTAATCCTACCTAATACCTAAACTTAACAACTACCTTACTAACTATTAATAAACAGCAAATTAGGAGTTTGTTGTGGCAAAAGTTGGTTTGTTAATAGTGAGAATTGGACCTTAAAATAAAGTGTGACCCAATAATTTTATACAGATTACACTCCTAAACAGTAGCTTAAAGCCACTAAAATATTAGTAGAAATATTAGTTGAAAATAATGCTTTACTATAGAAATGGGTTATAACTTTTCTGTATTTTTTTTCTAGTTTCCCATTTCCATAATTTAATATTATTATTATTATTTTTTTCCCATGATGTTTTTTCAAGCTTGGAAATCATATTTTTAAATGGCTTTATACTTCTAGATTTCAGTGACATTTCTAGTCACTTGTGAGTCATAAATCAAGTTAGAAAAAAAGAAATGGTTCGCTATATTTTTTCCCCTAATCTTTCCAATTATTTTTGTCCTTCAGTTTTTTATTATTGTTATTTTATTTCAATGACTGTTTTTATAGGCTTGGGAATTTATTATTATTATTATTTATTTATTTATTTTTTTTACTCATGCCTGTGGCATACAGCTACCAATATAGACACACTGGATGAATAAGTCTGTCATCTGTAGCTTTGTGGGGATTTTGATCAGATATTCTGGTTTTGTTGGAAGAGCAAATCTTAGTCAACAGTGTTCATTTGAGAGAGACACTTTTTTTTCTTCTGTCGCCCGTCCTCTCCCCATCTTTCATATTCTCCATTTGCCTTTGCAGCCACCATTCCTTTATTCTCCAAGTCTCTTTCTCCGTCTAGCTTTTTCTTCCAGTCCATGTAGAATTCAGGGGTCAGAAATACACATATTCTTGCTGTGGTCACAGACTGTGCCACAGAGAGATGAGAGGGAGAAAGAGGGAGGAGAGCTCATCCATCTCCGCAGTCAGAGCCGGGTCCCTCTGCGTGTGTATGAATGAGAGGGAGAGCACACAGACACCGTATGAAACAATGCTGTCCAAATACTAAAGCCCTGCTTTAATAAGCTTTGCCTGCACCTCCTGGATTTGTTACAATGGCGATTATAATGTCACATAGAAAAACTTCAGTCAGTAGTATAGTTTTTGAAAGCATACAGTAAGCATACAGTAACCACGAGCTGTCAAACTACAAAAAGGAAGAAAAAAAAATGTACCATGAAAGTAGTCCATATGACTCATGCTGTATATTCCAAGTCTTCTGAAGCCATGCAATACAGACTAAGTAGATAAAAAGTTCCCATCTGCTGCAGCTCTCAAATCTCATATGTGTCCATGTGTATTCAAGTATGACACTTCAAGTTTGATATCTATGACACCAAATGGCATTGGTTCTTGTCTGGCTGATCATGATGTGCCAGGTATGAACATGTGGACTGGCAAATGAATTTTGAGAGCTATGGCAGAGGGGAAGATTTCCAGTGGCAGTCCATAATCTCTGTATATGGAAAAGAGCAGCCGGTACATTCTGCCTAACATTTCCTATTGTTTTTCACAGAATAAAGAAAGTCATATGAGTTTGGAACAGCAAAATTATTCAGAAGTTTGCAAAAGTTTGCTTTTATCGCTGCTGAAATATTTTTCAAATGATAGAAATGTTAATAACTTTTTTAATGATTTTCCATTCATTTTTAAAAAATACTTTTCTGTTTCTTTTAAATATTAATATTTGTAAAATTGTCAGTCCATGTAGAATTCAGTTATGAAAATTTCTATAGTTTAAAAATATATCAGCAGCTATAAACTGCGGTTTGAGTGGAATCTAAAAAAAAATGCTTTAGTTGCTTTTCACTTGCTTTACTTTTAGATAGATTTTAAAATTCATAGCCCATATCAGTTGTTTCACTCGCTACAGGGGCAAGGTGCAATTTTTTTCTGAAATTATTTAAAATGATAATTACTTTCAGTACTCAATGTAATCTCTACAAATGAGTCGAGTAGGTTTTGTATCTATAAAAACAGAAATATAATTCTAAAACCACATCCTGACTGTAGGTGTTCAAAAGTGTTTTGTTAGATATCAAAGTACATTATTAATAATTAATCCTGCTCTGCTGGAACATACTGTTTAACAATGAAATCTGCTTCAGTGCTAATCACCACAAACGAAGAGTTATTCTACTTCACTAAAGAGAGTACGGGAGGAATTCTGCGACTTATAAGTAGTTTACAATAGATGGAGTAATGTTTATGTTCATGGCAGTGAATTGCTTGTGTCATGAGATACTGCACCCTTCCTTTTGTAGCATTAGGGTTGTTCATTGTCAAGAAGACTGTCACATACTAAGTGCACATCCTTTATATCTTCCGCCTAGTTCGCAAAGAGGTTGAGTTACCAGTTGTCCAAAGTCAACAGGTCTAGTCTCAGTTGCTTACAACTGACAGATTAAAAACTGCTATTGATTAAAAAAAAGGTACATCTATAGATTTTCTCCTGACTTTGTCTTCATATCTATATTTAGGTCCTTGCATGAATCTCTACCGTTACCGAGCCTTCACTTTTCCTCAAATAGCTCAGAGCTATAGCATGAATCTTGTTTTTGGCAGTTTTTGGTCCGGTGAATGTACAAGTATTTTTCTACAGGGCAGGCACTAGGGGCCATCTTATTCACCGTGAGGCGAGCTGACTCCTGGCTTTAATTACACCAGCAGATCCCAAGGCTAAGGACAGCCCATCACAGGTTCATCAAAACCAGCATGGGAGCACAATTCATCTCCATGTGTGGAAAGCAGATGGGGGTGGGGGAGAAACGTGAAGGCCTTTTGGGATGAGCAGCACAAAAAAATAAAATAAATCAATATGTGCTGTCTAATGTATACACGAGCAGGGAGACCATCCCCACCTACCCAGAGGCTTAGGTTTTAGATCAAAGGACCTAAAGAGACTAATCTTTGCTTCTGCTGGTAGAGGGGACGATGGGGCTGAGCAAAACAAGAGGGAGAGGGCGTAAAGCATACGACAATATGGTGTCAAAGAAAGTTTACCATAGGAATTAACGTATTAAACAGCCATTATGGCCTATTTCAAGCTAACAATCACAAAACCACAAATTGTTGGGAATATGCAAAACTTCATACTTTTTAACAATTGAATAGTTTGCCTTTACAACTAATGTGGCTAATTGATAGGCAAGCCTTGTGTAATTAGGCTGGTTTTAGGCTGAACACATTTATTAGGAGGCGTTTATATAAGGACTGCAAGCAAATGGAAAAATATGTAGGGGTCTCTAGAGGCAGTTTGAAAAGTTTGACTATTTTTAGATTTTCTTAAAGAGGCAGGGTGCTGTCTGAATGTGCAAGGACTTTTCGAGAAATATGCACAGCTAAAAACCACAAAGTCACCACGCTAATTAAAGCACCCCTGTGCTGTCAAAGCTAAAAAAGCATATATGATATAAATATCTGAGCAAAAGATTCATGCTTGAACTGCTTAATTCAACTTTAATATTGTTTTCTATCCACTACATATACAGCGTCCTTCAGGTAAATGAGCTTCTGCATTGATGTTTGGCATTTGGTTGCGCAAACATGTCTGTGAAATGAAGTTTAGCATACAATCTAAACAATTGGCCTATAAACTACCTGCTGGAAATAATTTGC
Organism: Sinocyclocheilus rhinocerous; assembly: GCF_001515625.1. Lineage (NCBI taxonomy): Eukaryota > Metazoa > Chordata > Actinopteri > Cypriniformes > Cyprinidae > Sinocyclocheilus > Sinocyclocheilus rhinocerous. The sequence goes on from NW_015625585.1 coordinate 653,457, forward strand.
TGTTAAAACCTGCAGGGAATCTCATCCTATTATAAGACTGTTAGGATATTAGCCTTCTATACATATGCAATTCCACCCGCCTAAGCATGTTCGGTGGACAATGTCATCATCGCTCCACCACAGAGTAAAGAAGCTCATTATAAAACACCATGATGGGTCATTTCACATCTATCAGTGGTTTTCTAGTGTAAATAAATGCCTTCGGTGGAAGACGCACACAATATTGCCAGTCTTCGACCATTATAAAGTAAACCATGTGTGCTTTCATATCTGTTCTTTTTTCATATTATGTTCCTGTGTGAAATAAGGCTTGCATTATTTTAATTAACCTTCTGCATTCATTACATAATTTAAGTTTCTCATTATAAACCCATAACTATAGGCGGCGTCCTTTAGAAGGCCTTTTGCACGCAGATATATTGAAAGTGCCTGCTGTTAACCAGCACAGACGCACAGATAGTGGGATTGGCTTCTCCCCAGTGACACCAGAGTAATTTGGGATGCAGACCTGAAGGATGAGGGACTCAGACCTGAGTCCTCCTGGATGGCAGTCCCTGGAGCCCCATCTCTTCCTCCGTCTCAGCCACCTCAGGTTTCCCTTGAGTATTTGTACAATTTGAAAAATATAACGGGGATTGCTAGTTAATCTTTTGTTTCATATTTTCTCATCTCCAGCTTTAGACTCATAAAGTAAGAGCGTGCTCTGACAGCCCGCGGCACGCAGCTCTAATCTGGGGAGGTTATTCCAAGGATGCTCAGTACCAAGCGAATTTCCCAGTGGCCGCAGACCTCTTTTAAGCCGGGGCCTGGCGGAGCCATGATGGCACCCAATCAAAACGCATCGATCTGCTGTCAGCTTGAGGTATGAGTTGGAGAATAAGTAGAAGCACAGGCCTGGGCCCAGATTTAGCTTTGCTTCAGACTTAAGGAAGGCATGATTGAAGACCAGAAAGACCGTTCTCAGGTCAGGGGAAAAAGGGCAGCTTTCAGCAGGGGACTTTTTAAGTGCCTCCTCTCTTAACTTTATCTACTGTACAACAACAATGGTACTTTATAAAGATAGTATGTTAAGTATGATTACATATAGACAAAGAGTTTTTTTTCTTCCTACTCTTACGTGAAATCAAAATGTCAGAGTAGAACTGACAGTTCTTTCATGTAATTGTGCTCTTTAAGAGTTCTGACTAAAATGGTCTGTCTGCGCTGTAGTACACTGTGACATCTCTTTGAATATGATCTCTTTGTTCAACAGTGTTTTTTACAGCTTAAATCACTGTTGTAATTGTACAAGTTTCCTTCTATAATTCTGCTGACAATGAATGCATTCACTACTGTTCAAAAGTTTGGTGTCAGTAAGATTTTTAAATGCTTTTGAAAAAAGTCTAATGTTCACCAAAGCTGCATTTATTTGATTAAAAATACAGAAAAAAAACAGTAAAACTGTGAAATATTATTACCTTTTGAAATAAGTGTTTTCTATTTTAATATATTTTAAAATGTAATAAAACAAATTACTAGAAAATCTATCTACAAGTATAAAAACACTGAACCAGATTATTTTCATGTTAGTGATTTTTGAAAGTACATTTTTCCAACAAAGCAGAGAAAACATTGTTCTAAAATACTCTGACAGTTCAGTTCAGTGTAGCTACTAGTGTAGTCTTTCCTGAACCAATGATTTTTATGAGCCAATTAATTTTCGGGATCAAAAACATATAGTGTACTCCCACTTTTAAAGGCTGATTTTTATTTGAACGATTTAATTTTATTTGATTCTGTAAAGATCTGAAATCACTACTTCATTTGGCAACAGATTACGCAGAAATTGTCTTTCTTTGTTTCCCCACATGAAAGAATCATTAATGGAACTGTTAAGGAATCAATTAGAATCAGAATCATTTTAATTCCAGTCCCTAATTTTAGTGTACTAGAGCGCTAGTATTTTTATGCTTTTAAGCTTATAGAAAACAGTGTGTCAGTAGCATTTGTAAAGTAACTAAATTTACTGATTTATTAATTTTCAGATCAGATTAAATGACCAGGTCACTGACAGTTTGAGCCTGTTTACACCTGGTCACTTAATGCGTTTTTTCGGATCGGATAGCTATCCGATCGTGAAAAGACCAGGTGTAAATGCCCTCCGAAACGCATTCGAGACGGATATAAATCCGATCGCTCAAACCACTTCAGGAGGTGGTCTGGGCCGCATTCTAGACGAAACTGAACAGGTGTAAATGCATCTGGTTGTTGAAACCACATATGTAAATTTTACTCCTCCCAAAATGTTAAAATAATAAACGTGTGAGAGCGTGTTATAAGCTATATGGCATCAGTCAGACTGCGCTAATGCAACACGCATCGCTGCGGACGAGCAGCTGAGCATCATTTCAGCAAGCCGACGCGCAAACTGAACGTAATGAACGAATGAAACTGAACGTAAGACGCAGATGGTCAACACACAATCATCTTCATTAAAAGTAGAGTAAGACAAACGTATCTTTCCAGTGCTGATGCCGCGCGCTCTCCTATTGCGGTCTTTGATCTTGAAATGAGCTGATAATTAATAAAATGCAGCTCTTATCTTTTGATTTAGTTGACGTGAACTCCGTTAAATTTAAATTTATAGCGCGGGAATTGAAGATCAGATGTATATCCGTTTTATGACGACACATTTATGTGGCCAAGTGTAAATGGAAACGTTTGAACAAATCAGATAGATATCCGATCAGCGAAAACGCATGAAATGACCAGGTGTAAACAGGCCCTTGATGTCAGGCTTTGGTAAACAAGCATCAGACTTTGGTTGCCCAAGACAGCAATCTGGTTAATATGCATAAACAATTGAATAAATTTACATTGCTGTAAAACTATGATTGGAAAAGTTAACGAAGACAAAGTAATGCAAAAGTTTAGTATGCATAAACAAGCCCCTTACATTAATGTGCTACACAGTTTGCTTATTTGCTAAAGTAATTGATTTGGTTAATGACAATGTCTGCCTCTAACAAGCCACTGACATTTCATACTTGCTCAGTGTTAGTTTTATATTCCCTGCACTCTGTTCGCTTCTTACCTTTGGGCTTAGTTAAAAGTGTACCCGCTCTCCACATACAGTAATATCTTCATATCGTCATATACCTTTCTCAGTGTAGCGGTTTAAGTCTAGCCTTGATGGTTCCCAACACAAAGACAATAAATTACATGACATTACGAGGTTGACAAATAAAACTGAAAAGAAAATCAAGTGTTGCTTTGCATGGTGCCAAAATGCTTATTTTTCTCTTATTATATCATTAATTTGGGCTAAAAGTAGTTTGAAGCAAAATTACAAACTGTTACATGATTGAGTATCTGGTCAGAGCATCTGTGATGATTTGGCAGGCAGAGTGTGGTTTGCTAAATATAATGCATTATCAGTTGTAAAAGTAAAAGTTGTGCACATTTTTGATTACGTTCTGTGTGCTGATATTTGGGCTAGTTTTAATTTTGTACAATTTCGTTCTGTAGTACATAAGAATGAAATAACCCAGTGAAATACATTTGAAGAGGTTGCGTAAACACATAAGAGTGAAATATATGTAGAATAGATAATGTTAACATTGGCTTGATCAGTCGGTACAAAGGTACTGTAAGCCTCCCATGGTCAGTTCAGGCTACACCACAAAAAAATGTATAGCTACAAGCTGCATTAGTCTACTAGTGTGGTATGGTATTTTCCTTATGTGCTGGTGTCTTCAACAGTTTGCCACAGTTTCAAAGCGTATTTACTGGTGTGGGTGGTAGAAACTGTGCGAAGAGACATGGTCTGTTTGTTCAGCGGGTTTCAGACTTGTTTGTACGTAACAGGCACAGGGAGGACATCTTGAGAATTTTTTTCGTACGGCTGGACTGTTCTTTGAAGTGCTCCATGTTGGGGTCTCATACATAAACATGAGCAAAGTTTGCTTTTGGCAAAGAAGCAGCTCAAACCAGGGACACAAACAGGGGGTTGAAGCACTTGTGGAGGTTGCGTACATCAGTGTTTTGGGGCTAAAACAAGATTTGGCACTAAAAATTGCTGTACTGTTTTCAGTATGAAAAAATCAATGAGGAGGCTATTCCAATTACTATTCTGTTGTCAAAGTCAGTCAGTTAAGGCCATTTTACGATGTTTCCAGTTCATTTTCAGTGCGCACTGACAGAGGCACTGCTTTCCAAGCTTGTACACAAAGTCCCGTTGTTTTGTCGTGCATGAATATTAGCAGCGCACACTGCCCAAGATCAAACTATTTTATTGTTTTGCATCTGCCACACGTCATTGATCAGTCAGAGGCCATTTTATGCCCTCTGCAAAATGCAAATAGCCAACCTTGTTAGCAAAGGCTATTACAACACACTCCTTCTACTATTGCTCTGGCATTTTAACTTTAGTGCAAATAGCATATTACTTACAGTAAATGTTGTGTGAATAGCACCTATATATGTTTGCACTTAGTGTAAACAAGATGCTATTTGTTGAGAATTATACATTGTGCAAACAATATCTACCCGTAAGATATTTTTTGAAAGAAACTGGTACTTTTTTATTCAGCAAAGATGCATGGAATTGATCAAAAGCGACAATAAAGACTTTTACACAAATGGTTTTAAGCAAGGATCGTTTGACATTCATAATTGGAGTAATGACATCTCAAGAATAAATTACAGTGTAAACAGTTATTTTAAACTGTAATAATACGTAAAAATATTATGGTTGTACTGTGTTTTTTATTTAATAAATGCAGCCTTGGTGATCAATTATTTCCCTTCAGTATACATCAATAGTTTAGGCCAGTTTCTGATAAATGTCATTTTATTTCATTCTTTTTGCTAGTTTTATTAGCTGTCACTTACATGCAACACAGAATACAATATTTACAGTAATAACCTCAATCAGAGATGCAATATGTGTTCATAGCAGGCAACATTATGCTTGCCATTATGTGTGCCATAATGGCAAGCATTGCCATTATGCCATTATGTGTGCACAATCAAATTTCAATAATGAAGTCTTTTTCACTGAACATTCTGTTCATGTTCACTCAAAATTTGTCCAGGTACACAGTGTGTTGCGCATGACTTTCATGTTGTTGTTGAGAAATCAAGCATAGGAATGTAAAATGACTTTTAATCAATGAATAATTTTCTGCAAGCTAGGCTGATGAGAGCTGCATCATCAGACTTGAGTCGATGGAGATCAGATCTTTACGAGATCTTCTCATTTGCCTCACATGAACTCAACTCATCCATGTGATGATCAGATCAATGAGCATGTGTAGTGGCCATTCTGCATTGATTCTGTCAGTGTGTTGCGCATGACTTTCATGTTGTTGTTGAGAAATCAAGCATAGGAATGTAAAATGGCTTTTAATCAATGAATCATTTTCTGCAAGCTAGGCTGATGAGAGCTGCATCATCAGACTTGAGTCGATGGAGATCAGATCTTTACGAGATCTTCTCATTTGCCTCACATGAACTCAACTCATCCATGTGATGATCAGATCAATGAGCATGTGTAGTGGCCATTCTGCATTGATTCTGTTCAGTCGAGGAGCTTTTAATGCTCTTTACAAACTGATGAGTTGAGTGGATCATTGCAGAGTCGAGTCGCACCCCCACCGTCACTAATATCTCCTATAATGAAATGCTGACCTCACCTCGAATCCTAGGGATCAAGTGTCTCGGGTTTAGTTTCTCTGAAGTGAAGAATCTCTGTTAAAAGTGTTTTTTTCTTCAGTAAAGATCTGAAATCGTGGTGATTTATGATGTTCCACTGCCATCGTGGTTGATTGGATCAGTATGAGGGGCAAAGCTTGGGATCTAGCCATTGGTTACCCTTCATTTATTGCCATTAAAAGGGAAACTAGAAAAGCCCCAGTCTTGTGATCCTATATGAGTCTTATTCCAGACTTTGATCACATGAAAAGAGTGCAAAAGCTCACTAAACTCTTCTAACACCAGCAGAAATGGGCTGTGAGCAGGAATACTGCAGGCCTTATACATCACATATGTGCTCATGTTGCTTGTCACATCTGTTATGCATGTACCATGCATACATTAATTTGAGTACAAAAGAGGTAGACTGGAGCTTAAATAATGCGTCACGTTTGAGGCAACATTTTTCATCTAGGGCCAAAAAAATGCTTTTCAATCATAATTAAGCTTGACTTGAGGTTTTGTACAAGGCGATCAGCTCATAAGTCGGCTGTTAACACTGTGGGGGCGTCAAATGTCAGTCATTGTTCTCCTCTCACTTGCATTTAGACTAAGCAGATTTCTTAAAGAGAAAATGAAATGCCAATTGCAATGCATTTAGCTACATATTGTGACATTTTTATGTGAAAGTGAACAATGTTTAGCATGAAATTATGTAGGCTTATGCTTGATTTTTACAATTATATAAATATTTTTTTCTAGTAGAAGGATGGCATTTAATGATTTTACTTGGAAAAAAAAATAGGCATTGATACAAAACTTTGGTTTTTAATATTTGTATTGTGCGGTAACCATTATATATTATATACATTTTTAAGTGGCATCAATTATTCAACTAAAAGTGTTTTGAAATCCATGGGGGGGAAACTAAACTAGTTGCAGGAACCAATAGTGGAGAGAACTGTGAGACGCTGTACAGTCTACAATGGCAAGAATTCATTATCCGCACAATTCTGTCTGTCACACACTATTTTTGAATTATTTCTTTACATGCTGTGTACTATATCCAATTTCCAATATAATCTGCTGTGGCCTGCAGACCAAAAAAAAAAAACTGCAGTTTTTTTTTTTTTTTTTTTTGATGCAAGGTTCTGAATGCTGTCAAGATAAAAACCCTGAGAGTGAAGACGCAGAATGTGACCGGTTGTCCATAGACAGTTTTTCGTCTTTTTGCCTCTTTATTTTGTGAGCTAGATTCCTCTTGGCAGTTCCACCAGATTAATTGGTTGTGACATGACAAGCCACACTGAGACTCAATTTCAAGACGAGGCAAAAATTAGGAATACTCTAGAGCCTTAGATCTGATCTGAGGATTTGCAAATGCAAAGCAGTTTCGAGAGGCTGTGATTCACCAGAATGACGCTTCTGTCATCACCTTGGCATTTTGCATTACAATGACAATACAAATATAAATACACTTTCTAAAGAAAACATGAGTGGTGCTTTCCGTTGAAAAGTGTGCCGCAATGTGAATGGTTGCCAGAGTGTTGCTATGACTGTTACTAGGGTATTATATGTTCTGCTGGTTGCTAGGGTGTTTTAGTTGATAGGGTGTTCAGGGTGGTGGATAGTGTGTTCTATGTGGTTATTAGGATGTCCTGGGTGGTTGATAGGGTGTTTTTAGTTAGTTGTTAGAATGTTCTGCTGGTTGCTAGGGTGTTTTAGTTGATAGGGTGTTCAGGGTGGTTGATGGGGTGTTCTATGTGGTTATTAGGATGTCCTGGGTGGTTGATAGGGTGTTTTTAGTTAGTTGTTAGAATGTTCTGCTGGTTGCTAGGGTGTCCAGGGTGGTTGATGGGGTGTTCTATGTGGTAATTAGGATGTCCTGGGTGGTTGATAGGGTGTTTTTAGTTAGTTGTTAGAATGTTCTGCTGGTTGCCTAAAGTGTTTTAGCTGATTGTTAGGATGTTCTGGGTGGCTGTTAAGGCTGGAATACACTACACGACTGTTAAAATCTGAACAGATTTTAAAATGTTAGGCATCGTTCATTTACCAAATTTGTGAATAGTCACAGAGGGAAAATATTCATACACTACACGACTGAGGATCACAAACTACTATAGAGTCGTTCCAATTACAGCAAACTTGTGCAGAAACATGTGCCTTGTTGACAAATGAAATGCTGTGACAAATGAAAACAATATGTGTTCTAAAATTGGCTGAAAATATCATGGTTGCTGGGGTGTTAAGTGATTGTTGAGATGTTCTGTGTGGTTGTTAGGATATTCTAGGTAAGATGCTATGTTGTTGAGTGGTTTCTAGTAGTGGTCGACCGATACTGTTTTTTTTGACAGCCAATGCCGATATCTTGGAAAGCAGGGGGGGGCGATATAAAGCCGATAAAATTTGTTTTTAATTTTAATTAATATTTAATAAATTTGAAATCTTTTGACAATGGATTAAAAAATAAATGTGTAAAATAAACATACTTATACTTTAGATGACAAAGTATTTTTCACAAATAAATAAATATTTAATAAAAATATAATTAAAAAGGAAGTAAACTGTAACCAACAGAGCACTCAGTATTCTGGGAAGTCTGTGTGCATTGGGAATCATATTTTTCAAATAAAGCCAGGGTAACACTCATTTTACATACAGCACACAGAGAAAATGACATGAATATGACATTGGGCAAAAGCATGAAGCGCAGCATAATTTGAAATCACGAGTTTAAAGTTTAAAGCATTCAATTCGCACGGTCCGACCAGCACACAGAGAACACGCGATCATGCTGGATAAAAATGCACACTTCACAAGATCTCACAGCTGGATTCGACTAAGTTTGCAAGATTTGTGAAATTAAATGTTCATTAGTCATTCAAAGATTTGTTAATGATATAAATGCGTATTTGCTTAATGCTGACGGCAAACAAAAAAGTATTATAATGTTTGCCTTTCTATTACTAATAATATAAAAACAATCGTTATAATACTTTTTTGTATACATTTTAATTCCTTTGTTTAACCGTTCTATCTGATTATTAGACAGACTTCTATCCATATTAGACAGAACTGTTAACAACGACAGTAAACAAGAGGGAGAATGTGAGCACTGTGTGCTCAGGCACTGCCGCTCTCAGCGCCGTCAAAATAAAAGTCCCGCCTCAAACACATCGGTCAAGCAGAAAAACTTACCGGCCGATGCCGATATTTTAAAAATGCCAAATATCAGCCCGATATATCGGCCTTGGCGATATATCGGTCGACCACTAGTTTCTAGGGTGTTCTGCATGCTGAGGGTGTTCTAAGTGGTTGCTAGGGGGTTTTAGGGGGTTGCTATGGCATTCTGGGTTGTTGTTTACTGGCAGAGAATCCACTCTCAAGTCTCTGTGATATTCTGGTCACCAGATGTGGCTCAGTACAAGATTTTGTCAGCTGTTTAATTATTGGCTAGGTGGAAACTGTAATTCTGATTGCTTGGAAAAGTAATAGCACACCTCTTCTCAGTAACTAACAGTAAAGTTGAAAGGTGTCATGAATTGAGAAATCAAATTTTCCTTGATCTCTTGACATACAAGAGGACAATGTACTATACTATATAAAAACATCCTGTAAGTTTCAGAACTCAAAACGTTCTCATTAGTCTAAAAACAGCTTGTATTGAAGCCAAGCTGCCAAAACGACTCGTTTTGGAATTTGTCACATTATGACGTCATAGTGTGCCAAAAGACCGCCTCTGCAGAAGAAGATCAACGCCTACTTCTATTTGCGCATGTAGTAAGTAAATAACGCAAGAGGAAAACACAGGTTTTCTCAGCAATCAAACTATAAAGATGGCTCTGAGGATAACAAGACACTGTGCAGTGCCAAGTTGTGGAAAAACAGAGTCTTTGCATTGCCTTTCTTCTGCTCCTAACATTAGGAAAGAGTGGATGAATTTTTAATAAAGCTCCAGATTGTGTCAGTAAGCACCTGGTCGTTTGTTCGCTTCATTTTACCACAATTCAATTCAGGATTTTCAGAGAGATTGAAACAAAAAGACGATGCTGTGCCAAATCGGATCCGACAGTAATGTTGCAAAAACACAAGTTTGAGTTACAGTGTTTTTATCATGTGTCACTATTGCTCTGTCTGTTACAGATAGTTTGATAAGTACTGAGTATTTATATGTTAAATAACTGAAAGTGTGATGAATATAAAGATTTCATAACACTGGGCATTTAGTCTAGAATGCGCCACTCCTGTCCAAACAGAGCGTTCATGACCCCTCAATAATTAAGATTTTTTTTTACAGTTCCTAAATCTAAGTATGAGCAATAGTTAGTGATGCTTGCACCAATGTTAAAAAGAGTAATGTATTTCTAAAGCTGAATGACCTTATCTGGCCAGTAAGAGACAGTGTGACGAATATGATGATTTTTGTGGTATTTTACATCAAAAACATTTTTTGTGGACATCGTCCCAGTCTTTACCAGCAGGAACAGCTTGGGGTTTGTTCTACACAAATGACTGACAGACTCAATGTCTGTGAGCAGATCTTTTATTTTTTCCTGAGATTCGTTGGCAGACTGGCATCAACTGAGTGTGTGTGTGTGTGTGTGTGTGTGTGCACACGGGTCTAAAACGTGTCCGTTTTTGACAGAGATGGCATGCAGCTTGTTGTCCTGGAGATAATATTATAAGTGAGAGACGAGCTAAATCTGTTATCTTAGTGATCAACACTGTGAGAGAGAGAGAGAAGAAATGAGATTGAGGGAGGGCGAGAGAACAGAAGAGAAGGATTAGTGCTGTCTGAACCCTTTGGGGACAGAAATAAAAATAAAAGAGAAGCCACAAAACCGGATGTGAAATAAAGAAATCAATGAGAAAGTAACCAAATAGAGCGATGCTTGGAGAACAGATGGGACAAACTTGTAAATAAGAATAAATATGTACTTGAACAAGTTTTTGGGAGTGTATCAGCTCAGCAGGTCGCATACATGGTGCTCTTTTGTGTTACCTATGTCGTAAAGTTTACTAAACTGGCTATATTTGAACAATATCTTTATTGTGTTGCATTCCCACAGGCTTTTTCTTCTAACAGTGGATGCACAGGGCAAACATCAGGTCTAATTTGCAGTAATGAGCAAGCGTATTTGGATTCCCAAGAACTGTTTGCTTAGCTGTGTCATTGCAGATGCCTGTTTGTTGTGCTTGTAGCATGTAGATGTTGCTCATAACAGCCGGATTGAACCGGAAATGAAACATGCGCACAGGGAGAGGGCCAGGAGCGTCAGCTTGAAAGGTCTGAGCAAAAAAGTACAAACATCATTTGCGCTAAACAAATCCTTTGGTTAATGTGTGTAGTAACAGGCAGCTTCTCTCTTGCTGCAGTCAAAGGAAAACATAGCCAATATTTGACCCCCAGTGGCAAGCAGAGAGAAAAAAAAGAGCGTCGTGTACGATCGATCCTCCATACAAAAATGTCACGCATTGAAACACTGACTACCGGTTGATGCGCTTAAGAAAGAGAGATTCTACACCAGACTGAGGATATTTTTAACAACATAAACTCACATATAAACACATTTGTGGAGACTATTCAAAATCACACTGCTGTGAGGCGTAGCTGTCATTGACTTGCTTCAATATTTATTTACCTATTCGGTAGATTTGTATTTCTTTTCAGTTTTTTTAATGCAGGTATTCATTCACTTTTTCTCCTTTGCAGCAGTATTCTCATAATTTTGGACCCACTTGTTCACTTATTTACTTGTATCCTCTTCTTTACTTGCATTCTGTTCCCTCTTTTATTTTCCCGCTCTCTCTCTCTCTCTCTCTCTCTCTCTCTCTCTCTCTCTGACTGGTGTCGTGGCAACAGCAGACCAGAAGCTCGAGAGATGAGATTTGTCTCAGGGCTTGGCAGCTGTGTGTGTGTGAAAGGGAAGAGTGCAGCTGGATTGTGGCAAATGTGTTTTTTGGTGTGTGTGTGTGTGTGTGTGTGTGTGTGTGTGTGTATGTGCCCAGCGTACTTTGATAGATTTTGACCTCTCTCCTCTGTGTGCGTGATTGTGTGTTTTGAAGTGAGCCTGTTGAACATTCTGTCTAACCCCACAGACTAAAGCTATAAATGGCCATCATCTACATCACTAGAGTCTGAACTCACAGATGAGGCAGGAACAAAATGCACACACTATAAAAGGAATTGTTGTTATAATTAGTAATGCTACAGAAATAGTTCAAACTAAAATCAAAATTGTCCTCTTTTACTCGCTCTCATGTAGTCCAAACTTTTTGGGAGATGTTAAGCAGAATATGCTGCTTTTTTTCAACTTTTTTTTTTTTTTACCATAAAGTAGTTCATATGAGTTTTGCGCTATATTCCAAGTCTTATAAAGCCATAAGACAACTTTTTGTGTGGAAAAGATCAAAATTTTATTTTATTTTTCTATTCACAGAAAATGTGCTGTAGCTCTCAAATTTCATTCAGTTGTGCCAGGTTTGATGTCACCAATCACACGCCAGTATGAATATGTGAACCTGCAAATGAGATTTGCTACAGGACAGAATATTTTCAGAAAGCACAAAGCCTGTATGGCTTCAGAGGACTTGGAATATGTTGTAGTTCTAAGTTTTTTCTTCAGCTTGATAGCACCTGTGCCAAATATTTTGTGTTTCATGGATGGAAGAAAATTCGTACAGTATCGTTCAAAAGTTTACGGTTGGTAAGATTAAAAAAATATATTAAAAAAATTTTTTTGAAAGCTTTTTTTATCAAAAAGTAAAAATACATCAGTATTTACAGTAATATTGTATAATGTTATTAATTTAAAATATGTTAATACAATTTTAATTAGTCTTAAAGTAACAGTTTTCTTTTAAAATATAATTTATCCCTGTAATGAATTCTGAATCATCACTTTAATGATCCTTTATTAATCATTCTAATATGCTGTTTTGGTGCTCAAGAAACAACTTTATTACTATTATCAATGCTGAAAACTGCTTCTTACATTTTTTTGTAGAAAAAGTGATACATTTTTTATTTTTCGTTTAAAAGAACAGCTTTTATTTTAAATTTTTTTTATTTATTTTTTTTAAATAAAACTCTTAACTGTCACTTTTGATCTTGAATGTATCCTTGCTACATTAAAATAGGCTATTCATCAAAAAAAAAAAGAAAAAAAAAAGTAGTGTACAGGTTTGGAATAACATGAGGATGAGTAAATGAGAATTTCATCGTTAAGTGTTACCGTCTCTTTTCATGAGTCTGGATATCTAAATTCAAATGGAAGTGAATTGAGTCATCTAAGTGTGTAATTATACTACAGCAGTCAGGCTGTATGTGTGAGTGTCCAAAGTTATTATGCATTTATTCTATTCATCACTGAATCAAAATACAACTTCTACTCACGCCGCAATGGGGTCAAATGTTTAATGTGTTTCTGTGTAGCATTTCTGTCTTTGGTGTTCTAGGCATTTTTGTCACAAATAGGCTGTACTGACGTGAACTAGAAACCTAGACAGCATTTTTAAACATTCAAAGATACCCAAAAATACTGTCTAGGGAGGCAGCTCACTAGGTTTTGAAACACAGCCTTATATTCGTGGAGAACAAGGCTTTGCTGCAACACTCGGATTAGCAGAGGTGTTGCGATGTGGATCCGTGTGTTTGGGTAAGATCCATGTTTGGGTGTCCTTATTTATTGATCCATTTGCTTTTTAAGTGCACTGCTCTCTGGCTGCTCGGCCTGTGTAAGTGTATTAAAGAGAGTTAGAGAGAGAGGTTGGCCTTCAGCCAATGCAGGTCTGTACTACAGAAGTGTCCTACTTTATGGCTGATTTGACAAAAGGTGTCGCATGGGAGTATATTTTTGCAGCCACGTTTTTCTGTGTGCGTATGTATGTGTGTATGTGTTCAACACAGAATCTCAATGAGCCGTCTGCTGCCTCTGCTGCTGTGTGTCTGTGATTCAGCACTTCTCACAAACCTCCGTCCGCACACATACACATGCTTCCCGCATCCCTGGGGACGTCTCCCAAGGACCCCCTCACTGTTTGATCTGAGGTGCGTAATACGGATCCTGCCAGAACAGTAGACGCAGCACAGAGGCCAGATCCTCACATGAATGTGAGATAATGAGACAAAGAAGCGTACAATGGCCCTTTGGTTGTCTAATGCAATGACGTTAATTTTGAAGTGCTGCCAATACTTTTTGGGACCAGAATTTGAGAGAAAAATCACACAATAATGGACTGTGGGGAAATGTTTCACACATTTGTTTTTGGGTGCAGATCCGTGCTTGACTGAAAAGTTCAACTGTAGGGGTTGATATGAAACTTTTCTTTTCTGTACTAAGACAGATTTAGTTGTCCATTCGGAGATCTTTATTTCAGTTTCAGTTTTTGGTGGTTGTCCCGAACAAGTGGATTAGTTTTAAAGTAGTGTTCTGGATTTAGTGTAAGTTCAGTATTTGAGGCATAAACATGATTACCACAGAAATAGAAAGACTTTAATTCTGACTCTGAAAAAGTGATTTGTAACAGTAACGATGGACGTAAAAATGTTCTGTTTCAGCCCTTTATTTGAATTCCAGTTACATGCTACGTTAATTATTCAGTAAAAACTTTCATTCAGAAGTTTGGGGTCAGAAAAATGTTTGAAAGAATTAAATGAAGTCTGAATGAAAGTGTCTTATGCTCACCAAGGCTGCATTTATTTGATCAAAAATACAGTAAAAACAGTAATTATATGAAATATTATTTTTCTGTGTTAATATATTTTAAGGCAAGTTATTCTTGATGCAAAGCTGAATTTTCAGCATCATTACGTCAGTCTTTAGTGTCACGTGATCTTTCAGAAATCATTCTAATATGCTGATCTGATGCTCAGAGAATCATTTCTAATTATTATCAATGTTGAGAACACTCGTGCTGCATAATATTTTTGCAAAAACCATGATACTTTTTTTTCAGGATTCTTTGGTAAATCTAAAGTTCAAAAGAACAGCCTTTATTTGAAATAGAAATCTTGTGTAACATCTCACTTTTGATCAGTTTAAAGCATCCTTTTGGAAAATAAAATCCTTCCTGAATTTTCTTTCAAACCAAAAATCACAGACACAGACAGTCAGTAAGGCTAGTAAGCAATTCTATGCCATGTTAGTCATGTGGCTATTCTGTTAAAACAGTGTGTTTAAAACATTTTATGAAGTCCATGTGTACTTTTTCCAACAGTAAAATTGTGTGACAGACAAAGGAAGAGTTTGAGAAACATCCTTTTAATTCTGTCCTGATGTGTGATTTAGAATTGATTAAAAGGACTACAGTGGCCTTTTACTGAACCAATGTCAGTGTTTAAACAGATTGAAGTGACCTGACAGTCTGTGCATCATACGCCTGACTGACAGACAGCAAAACTAATTACATCGTGGCAGTAAGTCTAATAATGGATGCTCAATCACTGGCCCTTCGAGACACCAGTTCATGAGACTTTTCACTGCGAGAGCTCTGAATGCATCCGCTTGCATAATCTTGCAGCAAAAGTCTGACCCGTGATCAGTCATGATTAACCCCTGAAGATAAACATCATTGCATTGAGGATGTTGAAGGCCACGCTTGTCTGTATTCACTCGCCATGTTCTACAGTCTCATACAATGGCTCTTTGTTATACCTTCACTGCTGAAATCTCCACAACAGCAACAGTAACAGTATCAAATTCAAGACACGGTTTCCATCCTCCTTTGCACTCTGAAGACGTTATCATTCACCAGGAATCAATCTTTCTTCTATTTTCAAGGAACATAAGCTACCTAAGCTGTAAAGCAGAAGGTTGAGCTCTCCATCCTCCCTCTTTGCTTTTCTTCAGGGATATCTGATGATTTTGGAAAAAGGAGCCATAAAGATGGAAAAGTTCACTTCTAACACAGGGTGAGGAGGGGGGGGGGACACAGTCTCTTTCTATCACTTTCTCTTGCAATATGCACTTGCTCAATAGTAATAAAACAGCGTCGTTCTGATGTACTCGCTCCAAGTAATGATCTTACTCATTATAACTTTGTAGTCAACAAAGAGCTTTGTGATGCTAGCATACATTGCATTAATATAATTCAATACTCAAAGGCCCTAAAAAGTATAAAAGACATTTAAGCACCACTTCATGATTGAATATCAAAATGAATGGCATTTTAAAATACAAACACATTTTTCTGTACAGTAGGTAGTCAACCAGAATGCCTATTACCACAAATCAGTCACATGTGAAACTCCACCAGGTGATCTGGTCCCGTGATGATGGAATTTGTTTTACAGGTGACGTGGGAACTTCAGTAGAACAGCAGTGAATTGCGGTCAGATGAGATGTTGTCAGGCATAAAAATGAATTTTTCTGTCCTGTCAGTGGTTATACTGCGCTCGTAGCGCACTGTATATATATATATATATATACTGTATATATACAGTGGCATGCGAAAGTTTGGGAACCCCTTGCAGAATCTGTGAAAATGTGAATAATTTTAACAAAATAAGAGAGATCATACAAAATCCATGTTATTTTTATTTAGTACTGTCCTGAGTAAGATATTTTACATAAAAGATGTTTACATATAGTCCACAATGCACAAAAAAAGCTGAAATTATTAAAATAACCCCCTTCAAAAGTTTTTAAAGGACTCAAACACAACTATTAAAAAAGTTTCAAACATTCACTGATGCTCCAGAAGGAAAAACCATGCATTAAGAGCCAGGGGGTGAAAACTTTTTGAATTTGAAGATCAAGGTAAATTGTACTTAATTTGTCTTCCGGGAAACATGCAAGTATCTTCTGTTGCTTCCGAAGGGCAGTACTAAATGGGAAAAAATGATATTTCAACAAAATAAGAAAAAATTGGACGACATCATTCTGTTCAAAAGTTTTCACCCCCGGCTCTTAATGTATCGTGTTTCCTTCTGGAGCATCAGTGAATGTTTGAACCGTTTTTAATAGTTGTGTTTGAGTCATAGACCATCCAGGTAACCACACAGAGTATTAAGAACCAAGGGTTCCCAAGGGGGTTATTTTAATAATTTCAGCTATTTTTTTGTCTTGTGGACAATATGTAAACATATTTTATGTAAAATATCTTACTCAGGACAGTACTAAATAAAAAATAGTATGCATTTTGTATGATCTTTCTAATTTTGTTAAAATTATTCACATTTTCACAGATTCTGCAAGGGGTTCCCAAACTTTCGCATGCCACTGTGTATGCATATATATATATATATATATCCTAAAGCCTATCATTTCATATTAAAGCACAAAAGAAACTACAAGCATGCAATGTCATAGTTAAGTCATGAAGTTACCAAAAACGCGATTAAAGCTGCCTTAAAACTGTGCATGTATGTAAGTATTTGTTTGTTACGAGTCAGATTTAAGAACATGTTTGTGAAATGCAGTGGTTTTCAAAACTGTCCTGGAGCATCAGCACTTTCTCCCTCATCTAACACACTTGATTCAACTCATCAGCTCATTAGTAGAGACTTTTAAGAGCTGAAGTGGGTCAGAAATGGTAAAGAGTTGTGAGAAAATACGATGCGTGTCAGATCCGCGTCATGTTCAGCAGCGGCAGCTCTTAAAGCAGCCAAAATAACCTAATAACCAGCTGCTGTGATGTCTGTTCATCAAAGAACAAAAGAAAAAAGAGGAAATCAATCAATGTTGTAGCTTTAATGATTCATATATTTAATTTAGAATTTAGTGTTTGATCAACTTGATCAATTTCTGTATATTTCCTACCTGCTGAAGGGCACAGGTAAATATGACATTTATTATAATGGGTTTATGTGAAGATTGTTTTAAGTTCACTTAAATTAGATGTTGTTATTTTTTTTAAGTCTAATAAATGTTAAAATTGATAGCTCCCAGTTATACTGTAATGTTGAATGGCTACAGTCAATGGTTAAATATTATGGAAAAAAACAATTTCTTAGAAACATCAGTATTATTGGTATCAGTGATACTTGCTTTCAGTCATAAAAAAGATCCCACTAAACAAATATAAAAAATATACTGTCTTTGTTTTTTTCTATGTTTATTTGAAGATTGAATGTGAAATTATTGCAATATAAAAGTATATTTAAAAACTTTATTGTTAAGTGGGATTAATCGCAATTAATTTCAGAAAAAAATGTGCGATTAGTTTTTTAGTTCCTTTTTACTGATTGACAGCACTTATATATATATATACAGTATACACACACACACATACACACACACACACATTTTTCTTACAAAACTCTATTCTGACCTAAAATTCAAGGCAAAAAGAACTGATTTCAGATCATTTAAAATAACTCTGTCTTTCATTAAGCTTTAGAAGAGATTCACGACTTCCTTAAGTGCTAAATCTGATGTATGTCTATTGTAAAAGCTGAACCAGGTTGGCCATACGTCTGTATCACTTGTTCTGACTAAGCAGTGCGCTGTATGAGTCATTTGCCTCCTTGGCTTAAGGCATTAGCTAATTAGTCAGATCAAATGTTGTGCTGCATGGGTGGAATGAATGATATGCAGAACCCTTTGCCCTTACAGGACTCCGTTTAGTAGCCCTATTTTAAGACATAAAACATCTTGGGGTCGTTTGTGTCAGCCAGGAGGTTCAAATTAGCATAAATTATTTCAGTAAAAAAGTGTCTGGTAAGTGATAATATTATCTTTAAAGTCAACATGCTGCTGCATTCACAACACATTTTATTTGCAACCCAGTGACATGTATTAAGACAGTCAATAAGGTCAGTTTAGATTTCATGTTGACTGCAATGAATCTGAGCAGATGGTTATACTGAAAGTGGCTATCAAAACCCCATCTAGTACTATAAATGTCTGAAAACTGACCTCATCTTTCTGTGGAGACTGAGCATAGCGGAAAAAATGCTTTACTGAAATGTATCGCAAGCATCACAGGTTAAGATGAATTTGAGGCTCTGTGCTGCCACTGCAGCATTTTGAAACGTACTGTACTTTTCTACTGCTACGCATTTATAATAGAGGTTTTGCTTTGGATGGTGAAATATCACCTTCAAAGTCTTCATGCTATAATTGCAGTTGAGATAAAATAATAATACAAAATATCTTTCTCCCTGGCGTGTGTTAGTGCATGCTAGAAGAGATGTTTTATGCCACATCTTTAGTGCTAGTGACTGACCTTTAGAGTAAAAGCCTCAGGGACACACGCATTGATCAGTATATTAACCCTCTTTAACCTCTTTGCTGAAGGCACATGCAGGTGGGTGCTCAAAGTTGTCGACAGTTTCTTTCTTATTCTTCTAATGGTCAAACGTAACAGGCAATTAGGAACACTAGGGTACATCAGGTGCGGCAGCATTAACGTTGCTATTGGTGACAGAATGACTGCGAGTTAGCATGAAAAGTCGAATGAGCTGCTGTTTCGTTTTTAAGCAGCATTTTAGGGGACCATGCATTTGCTCCTAACTTGAAGGATGTGCCAAAAGTGATGGAAATAGTTTGGCCCTTTTAAATTTGACTAATCTTTTTTTCTTTTCTTTTTTCTGAGCTATAAAGTGTTTTTGGTGATGAATTAATTATAGTTATGTTTTTAAATTGAATGATTTATAATAATATTTGAAATTATATTTATTCAAATCTGCCATTTTGGATTAATTTTTTTCCACTTTGCTTGTAAGTAATTGTAATAAGATTATTTCACAATTTTAAAATGCTCATAATCAGATTACAGTTCCAATTTTATTGATTACATGATTACATGTTATTCACACAATGGCAGTAAATTGTTCATAATTGATTGATTTTCTCTCTTTTTCATTCTACAGAAGCCTGTGTCTTTTATTTGTTCTGAAAGTTATATTTACATTTTATGATTTATTAATTATTAGCTTTATCAGCTTACGAACCCCCTGTAGTTCCTTCATAAACCTGTTTGTGAAACTCTGATGTAAAGTTTAATGCACTTCATGTGGTTGATAAATATATTTTCTTTGTCTTTGTATTTTTATATCAATATGGTACAATATTATCCTATTCAAATAAATGTGATGAGTTAGGTCAAAAGTAATCAAGTTATATTACCTAAAATGTGTGTAATATGTTACTAATTACAAGTGTTGTCATGCAATTTAAAATCAGTAATGAACTTGTAAGCAATCTACTAAAATCTAAAATATAAATAGATTTTATGGGTAGAATGATGTTTGTGCCATGCATGTTTTTGTCTATTTTGTTAACTTAGCAACAAAGTTCTATTGAAATGGACAGTGCATTGAGTTTTCCATGTGTTTTACTGTATGATGAGTTACTGCACAAATGATATAATTTCACTTAGAAGGGAGCTCCCTATGTAAGTAACAAGGTAGCTCACTACTGTATGTCTTGGAACAGAGTCATTCAAACAAAACACAAAATGCAGTGTTTTTACAGCGTTGTTAAGGCTGTCAGGTATGATGCATCAGTCCTTAACTGTGCTGTTATGATTGCATAGGCAATTTGTTGAAAGACACAGATGTTCATAGAATAATTTAATGTATTATTAATGATAATCACAACAATAAAAAATTCTTCCGCTAAGGATTTCATTATCTGCAGACAGTTGCCAATCAAACGTCAGTTTATGAAACTGATTTGTTCAGTTGATCGACTATACGACTCAAAATTGGGCTCATCCAATCAGATTTTAGAGCCGAAACTCTCTGTTTTATAATTTGCAATTAGCTATAAGGCCTTCATCACAGCACAGACTAAAAAAAGCATAGTCAATTATGCAGCTCCGCCGCTGGAGTACACACATAAAGCGATTTTCTGAAGACCAGAAACATTTAGATAAGTACGGTGTGATAGGGAGAAGGGTTTGACTCCAGGCGTATATGAAGCTCGTCAGCACCACTGTCAAAATGACAAGTGAAAATAGCTGTGCAGGACAGAGCTCGATACAGCGCAGACAATTTTCAAAAGAACTGCACTGATTGCCTGGCAGTTTAGTGCTTATTGGCGCAGTGCTCAGAAAATCACAGAGTAGACGCACAAAATGCTCCAATCTTC
This sequence comes from Sinocyclocheilus rhinocerous, assembly GCF_001515625.1. NCBI lineage: Eukaryota > Metazoa > Chordata > Actinopteri > Cypriniformes > Cyprinidae > Sinocyclocheilus > Sinocyclocheilus rhinocerous. The sequence continues at coordinate 674,168 of NW_015625585.1, forward strand.
AATGCATTATTTATTTAGAACACTAACCGTCGATATGCACTTGAAATTGTTCAGTTTAAAAAAAAACAGATGCTGAAGACTCAATCCAATAGCACAACAAGCAAATTTAAATACTAACCAGAGGCATTTGTTTAGATTTTAAACTGTAGCGGGTTCAGGGAGGTGAGAGAGACATATGCCACACAGACTCAGGCGGCTCGCAAAGGCAGAAGTTATCAGCAGGCAGCATCGGACCTCAACGCCACCTGCTCCCAAGAAGCGCCGGGAAGCAGAACCGACAGTGTCTCGCCTGGCCTGTGTGTATGGCTCCTCCTGTCACTGCATACCCCCCCAGACCACGCTTTTCACACCTTTAACACCATACTAAGAGACAGAGAGAGAGAGAAAGAAGGAAACAACTGGGGAACGGTACAGGTGAGAGGATGAGGAGGCTGATGTTAATCAGTCTAGCAGCAGTTTTGGTCCAGAAGATTCTGTACAGATGTACAAGTCTGTACAAATGACAGGGCCAGATTTAGCAAAGTGCTGGGGTGGGCTATGCCACCACAAATTTTCCCTCACATGCTTCCAGCGTTGACATTTTTAAGCATAATTTAAATGCAGTGTTCAGATTATTATTCTGCTTATTTCTGAGTGGCTGACAGAGCTTTACAGATGGGCAATTCCTCCTTTTTCATCCATGATCCATTATATATATATAT
>NW_015625585.1:677121-685022 GCF_001515625.1 Sinocyclocheilus rhinocerous
ACGTACAGTCACTATTCACTTTGAATTACCATCAAAAGTTTGGGTCGGTAAGAATTTTTATTTATTTTTTTAATCTTGTTTTGATTAAAAGTCTCTTAAGGTCACCACATCAGAAATCAGAATGTGTACTTCTTATTACCATTTTCTATTTTAATATAGTTTCAATATAATGTTATTCCTATGATGGCAAAGCTGAATTTTCAGCATCATTACTCCAGTCTTCAGTGTCACATGATCCTTCACAAATCATTCTAATATGCTGATTCGCTGCTCAAGAAACATTTCTTATCATCAATATTGAAAACAGTTATGCTGCTTTTTTGTGGAAACTGAAACATTTTGTCAGGATTCTTTGAAAGACAGTGTAACGTATTTAAAATGAGAATTTTTTAAAAACAATGTAACATTTATTACTGTCACCTTTTTACTATCACTTTTGATAAATTTAATACATCTTTGCTGCTTAAAAGATTTTCTTTCTTTTTTTTTTCAAAAATGCATTTTATGAATAAATCTGTTGTGAATAAATCTAAATAAAATGGTTTTTTTTTCTTCTGTTTTGGCGGGGCTCCTAACGATGACAGGAAACGAGGAGAACATCCCCTGAACAATCAGAGCAGGCTAGATCCGGCCCCTGCATAAAAATAATATTAAATTCCAGTGATTTTGATGAGAGCAGACAAGAGCAAAGAAAAAGATGATATGAAATGACAAGGTAGTAGTGATAAAAAAAGAGAGATACCACTTAAATACTACCGTGGTCTCTTTTTGTATACAGAGTGTGTGTGTATATATGTACGTTTAAGGCTCAACAGAAACAGATCATCGACTGTGATAACATACCATTTCATGTAATAAGATTTTACTGCTTAAACCTCTGAACAGCTACCAATATTTAGAAGGGGGAAAGTCCTCGGAAGTTACTCGAAAAAAAATATTGCCATCTGTTCTAGAGGTTTCACAGCAGAGAGACCTGAGCTCGGTAGGTGCCCTACTGCCCTTTGGAGTTCTCACTAAAAGGTCCGGGGAGTATTATCTAACCGTGTGAGTAAGAATGAATATGAGTATGAATAGAAATTTATTTTCCTTGATGTCAGAAAACGGCCTGAACACTTCTACTACCTTCATCCTGGTACTGTACTTGTGGTTGAGTAATACCGTTCAAACAATAACACATCAGCGTCACTGGTCAATCAGTGGAGTCTTTCAAGCATGCCCTTCACTTCCACTGGCAGATACCATGGTATTACTCAACCACAAGTACAGTACCAGGATGAAAGTAGAAGTGTTCAAATTATGAACAGACCATAAAATCCATTGCTTTCCACCCCTATCAAAAATGATAACATTTGTAGGTAGATTTAACAGCGCTTGCAATGAAACCACCTCTTGGAAATGTATTTATTTTCCCCAAAGCTAGTAATCTGGCTTAATGTTGCCACTTCAGGTTTATGTTTTGTAATCTGGCTTTATGTTTGGAATCCGGCTTTGTTACCTGGGACCTGCTGATACATGTGTAATCCACAATCATGCCGCTTATCTACCGTTGGCGTCATAATCTCGAATCCTACACCTGCAGTCTTGGCAGTGTGTGACTGCTAAGAGCTAGTGCATCTGTAGCACGCTATCATTACCATCTGCTTCTGTCGACTTCAGGAAGTTGAGTCATCAGAAGAGATCGGCCATGCTTAGGGAGGTATGGCTGTAAGAGTTGATATGAAGGGGATGTTTACAACACATCCCACTGCGGCAAACCGGCTGATTTCCCACCAACACGCGCAAGTTTATTGTTACACATTGTCTACACAGCAGACAATTTATAGTCTAAAGTGACAAGTGATGAAAGTGTGTACCTGCAAAATGACAATACTGACTGTCTGATACAGGTTTTTCAGTGGCTGATGTTGATATCAGGACAACATGATATACAATGACATACTTATATAATATATAAGTAACCTAAAGGGATAGTTCACACAAAAATGAAATTCTGTCAAGTTTTGGACCCCACTGACTTTCATTGTATGGGCAAAAATAGTTTAAATCTCCTTTTGTGTTCTACAGAAGAAAGAAAATCATATGGGTTTGGAACGATATGAGGGTGAGTAAATGATGGCAGAATATATATATGTATGTGTGTGTGTGTGTGAACTATCCCTTTTAATGTAATGTAGACAGAAAGTTAGAATTGCTTGTTTTTTTTCTAACATTTAATCTCAATTTACCCCCCAAAAAATTAAAAACAGAGATTGGTTGTTCGCTCTTAATAAAAATGGTTATTTGGCTTGTAACAATACCAGAACCCTTTTGGTGCTAAATAGAACCCCTTTTATAAGGTTCCATAAAGAACCATGCTTTGAAAGTTTTATACAGGATCTTAATAGTGTTTTATAAAACGGTTAGTTCCAGTCCTCGATTCTGATTGGCCAGCAGCTGTAACGGCTATGAGCACTTCACCCAACGGTTCTGTGTATCACTACGCAACACCCTTTGCAACATAAACAATCAATGATATAATCAACAACATATCAATACATACATTTTTGGTTTTAATATTTTTTTATTGTGTGGTAACCGTTTTATAAAAGCAATAAGGTACTCGAGGCGTGCTGTATTGTAAATAAGTCATGGCTGAAGGGCGTTGTTAGACACGACGACGCGTGACTTATTCCTTATACCTTATTGCTTACATAAAGAACCTTTTTAGTAGTGGTGTATTTTTTTTTACATTATTTATTAATATTGTTTTATCTCTCTATATGCCTGGTCTTATAATATCTTGGAGCCTTGTAAATAGCTTGTAAATGGAAAGCCGTGACAGATACTATTATTTTTTATTTACATGGGAAACTGTAGCAGAAATGACAGTGCTCTAGCAACAGTTATTAGCTGAATACATTAATACATGACATTACGACTGACATTAAACATGAAAAAATACATAAAGAAATAAAACACAGAACAGATGCAAGGAAGACGATGCAATCAAGTTTCAGTGAAATATCTTCATAATCCTTTATAATGCTTAAGTCTTATCATTGTGTGTATTTTGAGTAGCAGTTTCTCTGCAGATGATGAGGTTGTGGGATGTGACAGCATCTGGGTAGAAATACACAAATGAGTTTAGAGTTACGATGCTTCTCTTCCATTTGTTTAAAATCAATTATGTTTATAAAGGCACAAAGTAGCATGAGCCTTTCACAATGGTAAAAGGTAAACGTGGTAAGTCATGATACAGCTTTAACATTTCTTTTCTTTTTTCTTTTAATTAGTAATAAATTAAAACTCTAACAATATGGATCATAAATTCAAAATCTCTGTTACTTAGTGGAGAAAAGGAGAGAAATATAGAGCTGGTCACACATGCTAAAAAAAGACATGATTGGTAGGAAACCAGTTACTATTCGAAAATTTAAATGTATAGACATTTTAAGAATTAAATCCTGTTGAGATTGCATTGACACTGTATAGCTGGACAGTTCAATCAATAATGAGGTGGCTTTGACAGTTACAGATTTGAAAACAAAAAAGAGGGAATTAAGAACCCTGAACCCATTTCATTAAAAGGTTTTTCAGGATGATATGGTTCTAAATGGAACTGTTACTATATGTAAAGAACCTTCAAGGATCCATCTTTTTGTGGAGTGAAGATATATTGCTGACACAAGGGGGGGAAGCTTCATTTCTGATATTGGGCCAATGGCAATGATCTCAAAATGCCCAAATATTGGCCTAAAAATAGACCAGGCCGATATATAGGTCTATTACTAGATGAGTCTTATCCACTCTTTCAATTTCTTTTCTAATTTAATGTATTCTGTTGTCATCTTGTCAGCAGGGTTGCCTCTGGAGTGTGTTTGAGTTCCTATACAGTAGCTCAAACAGTAGAGCATGTCACTTGCAACGCCAAAGCCATGGGTTTAATTCTCAAAGAAACTGATAAAATGCATGCTTGGAATGCAGTGCAAGTCGAGTTGGATAAAAGTGCCTGCCAAATGCATGAATGTAATTACATTTTATCTGTTTTCTCTCTTGATTAATGTGCTGTATCACTCTGATAATGGCCATATATCTGCCTAACTACAGGTTCAACAACATTAATTGCAAGCAGTGTAGAGTCGACTGCAGTTTTACAAATTGCCTGTTTCAGTAACAGGAAGATAAAGGGAAACGATCTTAATCTATTTTGTGTTTTACGGATGACTCCGAAGCTTGACTTTAAAGGACATCTGTGTGTCATAATTGCAGCAACAATGATTAAATGCACAGCTGGCATTTAGCAGCAATATTTGGCTGTTTTGGCAAATTGAGTCCTCACAGGAAGCAAAGGGAGGACATTATTGCTAGGTGGGAGGTTGAATGCTTTTTTTCCCTTGCCTCCTCTGCTAAATGTACACTGTAAAAAATGACCGTGAATTTAACGGTAAAAGACCATCAGCCTCCTCCTGACTTTGCTCAAATGAGGGAGGACGCTCATTTAAAAACTTGAAACGGGGGCTCCCACTTCCAATTTTTAATCATCAGTCCACCTTAGGGATTATTAATTGTTTGAGAGGAGAGTCTAGACAGAGGAGCACTTTCTAGAAATAAAGGAGCAAAATAACAAGTTGGACATGCTTTAATGCTATCCATAAATGCTTTCAGCGCTATCAGAGACGAGCTATATTGTCTAATCATGTCATCATTTATGATAGTGGGGTTGAAACATACCGTTATTTTCCTCTGGGAAAGTTAATTAAAAGAAGAGGATGTCCTTGGCACCCCGGTGGTTGTCGTTCGCAGAACCACTAATTGCCTCTGAATGTAAATATTTAATGTTGAACAGCTCATGAAATGGTATGACAACAACAATGTTGAACACAGCATCACGGCCTCAAGTGCTTCATGCTGTCTGTTCTTTGTCTTCGCAAATCCTTGAATACTGTTGTTCCGAAATGTTCCTCTTGCCCTCCTGCTCACCCTATTCTTCCTCATTTCCCTATTCTTCCTCACTGTGATTTTGTGATTCAATTATGAGGTGTGGGGATATGAAGAATTACTGAAAATGGTGGGTATTATGTAGGAAATTATGGTTTACTTTGGTCTTCATGAATTTTTGGAGAGGTTTAGAGGGGATTTAAGTGTTTTGAGAGAACATTAGTCCATTTTAGACCACATTGTTGTTCACAGATTGGAAAGTCAATTAGTTAGTATTTACCGCAGTATGTGGTTTCAGTAGTTTTAGAGGCTGTATATTGCAGGGACATCTCATCAGACATATATCAATAGGTACAATTTTGAAATGATCTTGCTTAATATGGGGCTGCAGGAATTGAATGCACGTGTATTATCTGAACCTGTGTGATTTGAGTTCAATAAGGAAAATGTATAATAGTTTTGTTGTCCCAATTTATGAAATATATTGAAACATAATATTGACAAACAGCTACAGATATTTGAATCTAGCAGATGCTGTAGGCGCTTAAATGACCGGAAATAGCTCTTTTACAAATATGGCCGCCAATTGAACTAACTTGTTTTAAAGAGGCTTTAATTGCACTCAATATTATTATGAATATTCTTATCTTAGGGGCCATTCACACAGAATGCGTTTTTCCATTCCAGTGTGCTACTTTTCCATTGTTTTTCATATGTAAACACGCACTAGACGGATGTGTATAACCGCTGTGCTCACGTCTTTTGCAATGATAATTAAATGTTAAACAACACAAATATCCTTTATGTATTTAATCCCATTCTATTAACCAATGTCTTTGCTTCTGACCTTTGATGATCCAGTTCAACCGTACTAATAAGCAAAAATGACTCTAGACAAACATTTGTGTGTCTTTTTTACTGCTGAAGTGTGTTGAAATTTCTTCTTCTGCATTCTACTGTACGGACGTAAATTTACTTTCCCTTCAGCCTGAGGCTTATTCATTTCACTTTTGGTGTGAAAAGGCTTTTATATTTGCCAAAAATATAACTTTTTTATTTTAAAAACAAACAAGCAAGCCCTGTCCAGATTTAAAAAGTAACGCAAAAGTAACGTAACGCATTACTTTCCATAAAAGGTAACTAAATAACGTAATTAGTTACTTTTTTATGGAGTAACGCAATATTGTAATGCATTACTTTTAAAAGTAACTTTCCCCAACACTGCTCATCAATGTCAGTTCCAAAACCGTGGACCAATCAGAAGACTCCGTAGATGGTGCAAGCATTGCGAGCTTTTGTTTACAGTTGCAGGATGGCAAAGCAATTGTTTTATTTGATGGCAACATGACGGAGGAGTATTTCTGTGCTGCATTTTTTTTAAACCATTCCCGAGCGTTGCATCTCATTAGATGCAAAAACATATTCTGTTTTCAAAAACATGGCCCCTTACATTATGCTTAAGGTAATGTCTGCTCTCTTTTGGCACTGTTTAGATAAGCACATAGTTTGCCCAGTGTACAAATTTTGCTTTGTATTAAACCATTTGCTTTTAAAAATTGCATTGTCAGTTTTTTATAATTAACTGTTTAGTTACCAATGTTTTGTTTTACATTTAAATGCACTCTGTGCTTCATCTCTGCTTCCTCCTCGATTCTGTAGGTGATATAATAATCCAGAATAAATTAATTTGAAAATGCCAGTTTGCTTGCACCTGCTAATTTAATGGTTTTGCTGTAAGTGTTGAAATGCAGTGCCATTACATTTTTGAAAGTTGTCAGAGCTGTGGCGAAGTGGGTGGTGCACAGTTTGGATGGAGTTTTGAAGCTGAAAGCCCAGAGTTTTTCTTTAAAATTAAGATAATATGAATGCAAGATAAAAATAGCCAGTTAATATTAGAGCCTCTGTAACAGAGGACAGTTCGTTAGCTGCATGGGTGTTTATTTTTAGCATCTGGGGGGGGGTTGTTTGTGGGGGAGTGCATGGCATGTGTAGCTGTGGTCTGACAATTTGTGAAGGTGACAAGGAAAAGGTCTGGAGAGAAACAGCGGTTGAGAGTGAAGTAGGGTGAAGTCACTGTCATTTTGTGTTGGGACAGATGATGGCTCCTTTCACAACCCGAGATGATGGTCACGAGCTCAAGCCTGAGGCACTGACTAAATAAGACGCACACCCTGCCTGCACTGCAGACCTCTGCTGAAACATGATCTCTTGAGGTCAATGACAAACTTATTCTTTGACATATTCCTCTCATCATCCTATTTTATTCTTCGTGTCTCTTCTTGTTAAGATACTCCCCAATTTAATGTCTTTTCACTGAAATCTGTGCATGAAGACCAAATCAGCATATTACCGTAAAAAAATTTATCCCAATGTTTTACAAAAATATTAAGCAGTACAGCTGCGTTCAGCACTGATAATAAGAATGGTTTCATTAGCATATTACAACGATTTCTGAAGGATCATTTGACACTGAAAACTGAAATTCATCTTTGCCAACTCAGGAATGAATTACATTTTAGAATATATTAATTTAGAAAACAGTTATTTTAAATTGTAATAATATTTCACAATATTACTGTTTTTCCTTATCAAATAAATGCAGTCTTGGTGAGTGTAGATGGATGGATGGATGGATGGATATAATAAAAAAAAACAATGTCATACAGCCCATAAACTTTTAGAAAGATAGATAGATATTGTTTTATTATGATTATTATTATTATTGTTATATTGGTTTATATAAATGAAATAAAAAATAAATGAGGTTCTTTCTTGTATTTCCTTAGTGTGAAAAAATATGCCTTGGTTATTTTTAGCTAGAATTATTATTTTTTTGCTGTATTTAATTCTTGCTTTTAACAGTTGAGGATTTTTAGTCAAAAAATGGCAATCATTATTGCAAACAATCCCTTTTTTTTTTTTTTTTTTTTTAAAAAAAAAGCCCCCCAGAAATGCTACAGCCTCTTTAATTTCTTCAACAAAAA
>NW_015625585.1:685460-693467 GCF_001515625.1 Sinocyclocheilus rhinocerous
TTTTTTTTAAAGAAATAGCTCACCCAGAAATTCTGTCACCATGTAAACATTTCAATCTGTTACTCATATGAGCTTCATACGGCTTCAGAAGACTTGGCATATAGTGCACAACTCGTATGGACTGCTTTAATGGTTTGCATTTTTTGAAGCTTGAAAGCTTCAGGCTTATATTTTTATATCATCTCTTTCGCTCAACAAGCAACCAACCCCTCTGTCCAGATGACACTGTGTGTTTCTGTCTATTTTTGTCACACGTCCAATCATCCCAAGCTGTTCCCCTTCATCTTGCTAGTGTTTTAATGTTTATTCTGCTGCTGCATTATGCACCGTTACATACACACACCTCACCCATCACAAAATGAGAGCGAAAGATATCCCGTCTGTGGCTAAATGAGAGGATTATCCCGTCATTATAGTATGCCACCGCTGCCTCTGAGGCAAACAAACCTTTTTATTTGCCTCAACCTCACAGGATGAGCCACGTTAATGTCCCAAACACAGAGACGCATTACAGTCAGGGTGACAGGCATATTAGGAACACTGTTTTAACATTTTTTTCTTCTTCTAACAGCCTGTGGAGAAGGATCACAGCCAGCTGGCTTGGAGTGGCTGTTCCAAAGTAAATCCGAATGAAACCGCAGGACAGCATTTGAGGTATAATGTGAGAATTAGGATATTGGATTTGACAGCATGGGAGCAGTGACTGCCTGGAATATTTTCCGCAGTCTAGTCTTCTTCAATACTTGACAATTTTTGTAGTTTTATTTAGTTTGAGCCTCTTGGTACTTAGACTCCCAAAAGCCTTAAAAGCACGGTCTTAGGTTTGCCTTCGAACAAAAGCCAAGCAAGGGCAGAGCCTTGCATTCTTCTTCATTTTGAACAAAGCATCTAGAGGCGGCACTAAAATGACTTTATTTAAGGTCAAGAATAGTAGATGTATGGAATTGCTTATGCTTTATCACTGGCCTGATGCTTAGCATCCACCCATCTAAGAACAGGATTTTCATAATATCTTCTTCAATACTTGACAATTTTTGTAGTTTTATTTAGTTTGAGCCTCTTGGTACTTAGACTCCCAAAAGCCTTAAAAGCACGGTCTTAGGTTTGCCTTCGAACAAAAGCCAAGCAAGGGCAGAGCCTTGCATTCTTCTTCATTTTGAACAAAGCATCTAGAGGCGGCACTAAAATGACTTTATTTAAGGTCAAGAATAGTAGATGTATGGAATTGCTTATGCTTTATCACTGGCCTGATGCTTAGCATCCACCCATCTAAGAACAGGATTTGTTTCTAGTCATATGTACTACACAGGGCTCCAGACTACGCCTAAAACGGTCGCATTTGCGACCAAAAATATTAATTTGCGAGTTAAGTTTTTGCAACTGGCGACTATATAAATGTACATGTTATGATTTAAAAACTTGCATGTAATGCCTTTTTCCTGATTGTTTTGCGTTCACATCATATGTTATGTTAACGTAATAAACTGAGACAATCCGCATCAAAGTTTTAGTGGAAAACAGTCATCTCTGCCGAATACCAGCGTTGACAGCAGCACACCTGCTAAAAGCAGGCTCCAGTTGTGGCAGCATGAGAGAGATAGAAAATGACGGAGACGTGCGGTTTTTTTGTGTATTTTTACTGAATTTTTATTTCAATTAGATTGCTTGCATCAACAGCCGTGTTGATATTTTGAACAACATCTTGTGTGATACTTCAGAATTTAATAAAAACACAGGCCACTGGGCCAAGAAGATGGTGGTCACTGATGAGATTGGTAAAGGTTAGCAAGGTGTGAATGTTCATGCATCAGCCTTAGGATGTGTTAAACACATTATATATTGTCATAAAGAGTGAAAGCAGAGCTCCATTGATTAGTCGAGGCAGCAGGCAATTACACTGACTGTTAAATTCAATGCAGACATACGGGAAAGCTAACAGTTAAATAACTGAAACAGCCAAGCTTGAATTTCTGCCCATTCAGCATGCTGTCACCTCATGTGGTGTTTACTTGTGTGTGTTAATACTTTCTTTTTCTTTCTACACTCTCCCCCTCTCACTATCTCCTTCGGTTTACTTTCATCTTCCTCTCCACGCTATTTCTCATCCCGGCTGTCTTTCTTCTGTCCTCTCCTCCCTTTTTGGTTCGCTCACTTCATTTTGGTTCCATTCAGGCTTCAATTTGAATGCATTCAAAGGGCCTTATTGGCAGGAAAGATAAACATTTACTTCATGGAGCCGGGGAAGGCCAATACAAATCAAGCTGTTGACAAACTCAAACACAGGCAGCTCCAGGATTGACGGCGGCTTTAGGGATGAGGCTCTTGATCTGTAGGTTGACTTGTGTCTCTATTTTGTGCGGCCCATGCACACACACACACAGCAGACCGGAGTCTTTTTGGCTCTATTATGCTGCATTCGTCAAGCGTTCAATCTTTCTCGCTCTCCTCTTTGTCTCCCAAAGCCATTTCTGAGTCTGTTTCTTCTGGCTGCATTCAATTCTCTCGGCTTCTCTGTATTCTGTTGTGGGTTTTCTTGTGGTGAATTGTTTTATATCGCAGCATGCGGCCTGTGCCGAGGTTGAGCTACAAACAATCATTATACGTCACTTTGACGGACTGGGTTGTAAAATTTCTGTCATGGTCTATTTTTGTACATTTTTGATTTCCCTGGTAATTTGTTTACTGTTCCATTTGTATACGTGCTCATTTTTCCATGCATGCACCTCTTCTGAGATTGCTTTATCTGTGAGCAGCATATGTGAAATATCACGCACATGGTATTTTATTAATGCGCTACACTCTCAGAAAAAAAGGTACAAAAGTTGTGACTGGGGCGGTATCTTTTCAAAAGGCACACCTTTGTACCTAAAGAGTCCATATTGGTACCTTAAAGGTACATACTAGTACCTAAAGTGTACATACTAGTACCTAAAAGGTACAAAAGTGTACCTTTTGATAGGGTACCGCCCCAGTGACAACTTTTGTACCTTTTTTTCTGAGAGTGTAGGAGCAATAATTTAGGCCTGTATCAGTCCTGTTTAGGTCTACAGTGACCTGAACACATTTGATTTGAAAGGTCTGTGTTGATTTTTATGCTTGCGTATGTCTACACTTTCCTCTTTGCCTGAAAAGTTTTGGAAAACCACCCATTGTAAGCTCATGTTATTCGTCAGTCAACTGTATAGCATCCCAGAATTACTATGTGAATCAATGTTAAGTATAGAAACACAATAGACCAGATACCTTAATATTTTATCTGTCAAAATGACCATTCTGAATCATCCATCATGGTTTTAAAAATGTGGTTTACGGTTTCCATTTAACAACCTCAGCTAGTCACCGCAACTGCTGCAAATATGTTTTCAGGTGCTAATAAACAGCAATGTACTCTTTTGCAATGGTCCTGAATATTTTATCACATCACATCCACAGCATCTTGTGTATGGCTCATATTATAGCACTGGGACAAGAAACAGGCATCTTGTGTGTGTGGGTATCTTCTTTCTCGATGTGTGGATGGGAATATATACCTGTGTTTGTATGTGTGTTAGTGAAGGGCATTGAAAAAACAGGCGTATTATGTTTAAAAGTGGCATGTTTGTGCTGCTTGTGAACCAAAATGGTCAACGAGGAAGCCTTTAATAGCTTAAGTGGGTGATGCAACACATGGACAGAGTGGTGTGGACAACAGCCAAGTTAAACAAAATCGAGGACTATGTCTGGAATGGAATAATACCATACTGCTTCCTGCAAGTTGTGTATCATATACTGTGAGCTGAATATGCATTATTCAATGTGCTATCTTGCAGCATTGTTTTCACATGTCCTCACTATTTTGCATGATTGCAATGAATAATATTAAAATGTTGCATATTTAATTCAACTTCTAGCATCTAGTTATCTAGGTTGTCATTTGGTTGTTTTTATTTTATTATGTTATGTTGTGTGTTGTTGTTTTTTTTAAATCTAATTTTATTTATAAATGTATACTGCACATTTTGGATAATGTAGTCGGTCATCCAGGCATTTAACACATGCATACAAAAAATTTATATGTAAGGTGCTGTTCTCAACATGCCATATGTTTGTTTTGGGATGCACAAGTCTGTATTGGATATGTAATTATGCATGCTCTTTTCCCCCATTTATAGTTAAAGGAACACTCCACTATTTTTGAAAATAGGCTCATTTTCCAAACTCCCCAGTTAAACAGTTGAGTTTTACCGTTTCCGAATCCATTCAGCCGATCTCCGATATATTTTTTCTATATGTATTATTTTTTAAAATATTTGTATTTTTTTTTAATCGTGGTGCAATTATACATAATTGTATTTTGTGACTCATTTAGAGCGTGAAAAAAAATTTTTTTTCTTGCTTCATCTTCTCTGTTAAAGGGATAGTTCACCCTAAAATGAAAATTTGCTGTTAATTCACTACTACATCTTGGATTGCCTGAGGGTGAGTGAATTATCATCAAATTTTCCTTTTTGGTGAACTATACAGTAACTTTAATGCATCGAAACAAATGCTGATACTGTCTTTTTCCCTTTTTTATCTCTCTTGTTGAAAAGCATCAATAAAACAGTTAAACTGTAAATGAATAACACTGTTAATACAATCTTTAAAAAAAAATCTAAATTTTTCAAATTCACTGGCAGCATTTAACATGACAATTTTATATTTTTTGTATTTGTAATTTATTTTTATTTAGACAAAATTTTATATATTTAGGCATAACCAAATTTTGATCTCAGCCATTTATTGGCTACTGGCCATAACATGAAAATGATTATCTGCTTGTCGATATCGGACAGAATTTTAATATCGTGCATCCCTAGTTTCTTTCTTAATTCTGTATGTCAGTGGATGATTTCTCATGCATAATTTCGTACCTGCCCTCCAGGTGGCGGTGCAGGCAGCCAGACGACCTTTCTCCATGAGGAGCAGTGGAAGATGCCGGCTCTGTCAGCGCTGCTGCTGTCGATTCACCTCCTCGTCCTCCTCCTGCTGTTGCTTCTGCTGACCATGGCCCCGTCCTCTCACAGCCAGGCGCCCGCTCTCGCAGTCGTCAGGATGGGTGAGAGTCCACCACTTCCTGTTAGAATACACACAAAAGTGCATCTTCGCATCATCTCTCCGTTTCTAGGTGTTGCTTTACTGGTCCAAGTCAAAACTATGGGATCATCTTGCCTGTTTTATCATGGGAAAACCTCCTCAAAAAGCCACATAATTTGAGGTATCATTCATGTCTGTAGCAGAAAAAGTGATGGGAATGGTGTCAGTGTCAGGGGTAACAGTAATAGTACTGCTGGCCTTTACCTATGCAACTGCGGCACTAACCTAGTCCACTTTCTAACCATTAAGAGGTCTAATTCTGCCTCAGTTCTTCCAGCTTTATCTACAGAGGCTATTTGAAAAATAAAACACTTTTTATTTTTTTCGGTTGCATTGGTCTCCTGATAACCCCAATGTTTTTCTTGTAATGGAGGCAGCAAGCATCAACGTGAAGTCCACATTTATAGTGACTACGAAGCTTGTTCTTGATGTAATGTTTAAACGCATCTTCTGAAGTACTGACCTACTAGGCTTAATCTTTTTCAACTAAACACCTGTTATGCAGAACAGAGAGCGTGAGGCGATAATCACAGATAAGTATGTTAGGATCATTTTTCTTAAATTGTTTTTAATTTTTTTATCAAAAATAAAATTAATCCGTTTTGAATCCGTTTAGAGCAGAGTTCAGGCAAAATTAGACAATATTATCGGATTCAAGCAGGAGCCTTTTTCAAAGTGTGATGTACTTGGCTGTTGCTTCACAGCATGTAACTGATTGCTTCAAGCATCAGCCTGTTCGTCTTGATTATTGCGAACAATAAAGCATCAATTAATCTCTGGCAAGCCTCCAAACTAAATACGCTCAATAGCACAATCTAATCAGTTAACATCACAACATGCAACATTCGTTGCAAACTTGTTTCTGTACAGTCATGATGAGTAACTCCCATCTTTTTGCAATAACAAACGCAACTTAAATCATTAGCATCAGAAAACTCAATTAAATTCCAGAGCAGAATCAAAACACAGAGCTTTTTCTGTTCCTCTTCAGCTGCTATTTTAGATGATCAGTCAGCATGTGGACGTGGAGAGCGGTTGGCATTGGCTCTGGCCCGAGAGAACATCAACAGTGTGATGGAGGGCCCGGCACGAGCCCGCGTGGAGGTCGACATCTTTGAGCTGCAGAGAGACTCTCAATATGAGACCACAGACACAAGTGAGTCCAACAAACCGACTACACACACACACTGGTACTCGCATCAAACGGCATTCACAATTTGACTTCTGTAATGTGAAGTATTTTGAATGAAACGTTAACAACTTGAATGAAAATCCAGCAAGAACAAATTGTAGGGTGGGACAGGATTTAATTGGAATTTGATTGGAAAATGTGAGGATGCTTTTTGAATGGAAAATCAAGGCTGAAGGTTGATTTCTTTTTGTATTATTATTAAAGGGGTCATATGATGCGATTTCAATTTTTCCTTTCTCTTTGGAGTGTTACAAGCTCTTGGTGCATAAAGAAGATCTGTAAAGTTGCAAAGACTAAAGTCTCAAATCCAAAGAGATATTCTTTATAAAATTTAAGAGTCAGCCACGCCTACCTAAAACGGCTCGTTCTAACACACCCCCACATACCTACGTCACCATCTGGGCCATAGTCTAGGTCTAGGCGTCACTATCTTTGCCCAAATGTTCACGCAAAGAAAGAAGGCGTAACTTTTATTCTCGCTGTAGTATTGTTGTTGCCGCCGCCATGTCGTGAAGGCGCTGTGTGTTTCATTGTGAAAGCGAAACTACTTTGTTTGGCCTTCCAAAAGAGGACGATATCCGCTTCGTCATGCCTGGAGCTGATCCGTGCTGGTTGCTGAGGAAATACAACAACTTTGTGCTGTGGATCGCCGGATCGGCTTTCACCGTGGACGAAGCGGAGTCCAGCCTGGGGTCGTCACATGTGGTTGCCGCAAGCCTCCTTCGTCGAATCCGCCGGCAGCGCAGTTCTCAATCCCGCCACCTCTGCTCACTCTAGCCCTCCGGCCGTTCCTCACTCTAGGCCGCCGCCGCTCACTCTAGGCCACCGTGTGTGACGCTGTGTTTCGTTGTGAAAGCGAAACTACTTTGTTTGGCCTTCCAAAAATGGACACGACTAGAAATCAGTGGTTAAGTTGTATTTACAACAATATTCCAGAACAGTTCAAACCAAATATTCAGATGTGTGCAGCACATTTTATGAAGGACTGTTTACTGATCCTGGGAGAGTAGACTACAATGCCGGCTGTTCTGACTCAAAGACTGTAAGTACGTTTTTTATAGTTAAAGAGTTTTTATATTTTTTATATTTAAAGCGAGTTTTTTGGGCAGTGTAGAGTAGCGCTTGTTGTTTGTCATTTCTCCGATCACAAATGCAGACATGGTTTTATGTTTACGCGGCGCGATGCAACGCAACGCGTAAAAAGACAGTATAAGTCATTATAATCCATAATTATGTCCCCACTGGATGCAACGAATGCCTCGTTTATAATGGGTTTTCATGTTTTTGAATCATCGCTCCGGCCTGACAGGGCATCATCACAATATGGTAAGGGACATAACATTTCCGTCACACGCTTGAGGTATTCAGCCAATCACAACGCACTGGATAGCTGGCCAATCACAGCACACCTCGCTTTTCAGACCGATGAGCTTTGTAAAAATCGACGCGTTTCAGAAAGGCGGGGCATAGAGGAGAAACAATAATGTACAGTATGTGGAAAATAATGTGTTTTTTGAACCTTAAACCGCATAAACACATTTCATTACACCAAATACACAAAATAATGTTCTTTTAAGCAACATCATATGACCCCTTTAAGAAACATTTACTTGAGTTAGATATTTCGTCTTGTGCAAATATCTGTCAATCTCGTTTTCCCTTTGAATTCAGTTTATTTTTCTGACCCCATTGGCAGATAT
>NW_015625585.1:696775-726214 GCF_001515625.1 Sinocyclocheilus rhinocerous
GACAGGGCATCACAGTATGGTAAGTGGCGTAACATTTCCGTCTCACGCTTGAGGCATTCGGCCAATCACAACACACTGGATAGCTGGCCAATCAGAGCACACCTCGCTTTTCAGACCGATGAGCTTTGTAAAAATTTACGCGTTTCAGAAAGGCGGGGCATAGAGGAGAAACAATAATGTACAGTATGTGGAAAATAATGTGTTTTTTGAACCTTAAACCGCATAAACACATTTCATTACACCAAATACACAAAATAATTTTCTTTTTAGCAACATCATATGACCCCTTTAAATATATTTTTATTTGCTGTATTATATTATATGTATTATACATTTTTCCATTATTGTTAATGAAAATAAAATTTTAAGATTTTATGAAGTACCTAAAACAGTAGTCTAAAACAATGCCTTTTTTAAATATATATTTGTCAGAATTTGAATTATTAAAACTGGGCATGTTAGAGGATGCTTTTTGAATGGAAAGTCAAGGTTGAAAGTCAAGTTTGGATTGGCATTGTCATTTGCTTTTATACCATGGTTTGTCTGAATACTCAATTCTGATTGGCTGGCATGCATTAAAACCGTTTAATGCACAGGTAGTTCCAAGTCAGTTTATTCACTGTTAGTGCTGGGCGGTATACCGGTTCATACCGAATACCGGTGTTTATTTTTGTTATGATATGAATTTTTAAAATACCGCAATACCGGTGTATGTCGCTTAAACAACGTTCGGAACGCGACACTGTTTGTAAGGGGTCTTTTTTCACTATTGCACTGTGGTGAGGGAACAGCTGTATGTGTTACTAAGCATGAAAGTTCCGAAACTGAAGCTGTAGAACTAAAAGAACGTGATGACACAGAAGAACTCATCCACAATATCCACACTGACCGTAAACCATGGCTTATCATTATTGAATGTTAAATGAGTCCTGGTAGGGATGCACATGTCTTCACAGAAACTGATATATGATGTTACAGATTCCGTGAGCTCGTCCAGATCGTTGGTGGCTACTTCAAAAACACTCCAATCAGTGCAGTCGAAACAGGCTTGCAATGCCTGCTCTGTTTCGTTGGTCCATCTCTTTACAGACTTTACTACAGGTTTAGCAGATTTAAGTTTACGCCTGTAAGTCGGTATAAGATGAACCAGGCAGTGGTCAGACAGAGCCCCAAAGCTGCTCTGGGGACCGAGCGATATCCTTGTGTGTGTAAACATACTTGGTAATAAAGCTCTTCTGATTCTGATTCTGATTCTGATATGCATCCTTTATTGTGGAGTAACAATGGTCCAGTATATTACTGTCTCTGGTGGGACATGTGATGTGCTGTCTGTATTTTGGCAGTTCACGGGAGAGATTTGCTTTATTAAAGTCCCCGAGAATGATTAAAACAGAGTCCGGGTGTTGTTGCTCTGTCTCTGTGATCAGATCAGCGAGTTTCTGTAAAGCTGAGCTCACGTGCGCTTCCGGAGGAAAGTAAATACTCACGAGAATGAACGAGTGAAACTCCCGCGTCGAACGGACGCGGGAACTGTAAGCCGTTTCATTAACGGCTTACAGTTAATGAAAAGCGCTTCTAGATCGGAAAAACATATTTTCTTTAACGCTGTAACATCTGTACACCACCTTTCGTTGATGTAAAAACATGTCCCGCCGCCGCGTGATTTCCCCGTTGATTCTGCGTCGCGGTCCGCTCTACACAGCTGAAAGCCCGGCAGATGTAGCGCGCTGTCTCGTCCGTTTTGTTGGGTAGAGAGCGGAGATTCGCCATATGAATGCTGGGCAACGGCGTTCTAAATCCGCGCTTCATTGACGCACACACACCACACAAATCACTCGCACAGAGACAGACAGAGAGAGAGATCAGAGATCGTGCTGCGCACAAACAGAAACATTCAGGAGCACAGAAACTTGTTGCCCGGAGACTTTTATTAATAAAATAGCTTACATACTGGATCTCTACATTATATTCATCAGCAAAGAGGGAGTAAAATCTTTGTTTTTGAAGTAATTAAACTCACAGCTTCATTGTTTGTAGAGAGAGAAACGCAGACACGGGTAATTCAGACACACGCAAATGACCATGGTATAAGCGGGATAATGTATGGCTAGCTTTAATGCACGACGTGGAGGCAAAGAACTACCTGACGCAATATATAATATTATATTATATTTTATATATATATATATTTATTTTTTAACTGGAAGTAAATTAACTATTGGCAAGATTTAATGCTGAATTATCTACAAAAGTAGTCCATTGGTCCTGCCTCTAGTCCCGCTTCCGGATCCACCGTCAGTCATATATGTGGGGAAAAAGAGGTGAGAATGAAAGGAAGTGCGTTTCGTATGTGTCTGTGAGAGCATTTCCTGAAATGATAAATTTGCACTGCTCCTCAGCCACAGGCCATTATTTCCTGCGTGCCTTTGCTTTGCTGCTTGAAAAGCATCTCCCCCTCTGACCTAATTTCCCATATTTTCTCTCTCTTCTCCTTCCTCATGGTTAGAGATAGAGTGATATATCAGCCAGGATGATTAATTGGCCGATATCTGGCCGTTTTGGTGCTCACTCAGGCAATTAACAATTTAATATTGTGTAAAATGAATGTGCATTTAATTTTTTTCTTTTTCTGTACACCTAATGTATTGTTATTAAATCGTATTATATTCATACACACGCACTTTTAATACCACTAAAAATTCAATAAAATTTAAACCTGGAAATAAATAAATAAAACAATGCTGGCTTTTTAGGCAGAGTTTCAAAGAAAAAGCCTATAAGGCCTATAAATTCTTCAAGCCTCAAGACTTTTTAAACTATTTGTTAAACTTTTAAAAAGTCTTTAAGACAACATTCAAAGTCTAAAGTCTAGTTAAACCGCTTTAAAAAAAACTGCAGTTATGAATTGCTTAGAATTTTAATCATGATAGAAATGGTAGTTTGTAACATGATTATAATTGTTTATTTTTCTATTTTTTGCTAAATACAAAGGATCATCGGTATATAAAAGTATCTGCTACTTTCAAAACAATCATAGATTCACATTTCATGGTGTTTTTTGGAAGTAAGACTCTTATGCTCAATGTAGCTGGTAGAAAATTTAATGGTGTGAAATCTTATTAGAAATTAACATTTTTTTTTTTTCTATTTTAAAATGTCATTTATTTCTGTGATGCAAATCTGAATTTTCATGTCACATGATCCTTCAGAAATCATTCTAATATGCCGATTTGCTGCTTAAGAAACATTTTATTTTGATCAAATGTTGAAAACAGTTGTGCTGCTTAATATGTTTGTGGAAACCCTGAACCTTTTAGGTTCTGCGCATTTTGTATGGCTCTTTTTTATACCTGACATGCTCAGTTTAGTTCACAGAGCTCCTTTTTAACCAGCTGATGTTCTGAATCAGGTGTGTTAACTAAGAGAGACGCACAAAATGTGCAGTGCTGTCGGTCTCCAGGACCAAGATTGAAAACCGCTGCTTTAGATATTGGCATCAGCCATTGAAAACCCCATGTTGGTCAATCCCACAATCTATTCTTCTATCGTCTGTTCCTCCCAGATCCCTCACATCAAGATTGGTCCAGAGGAGACTCCACGCTTGCCATATCTGCGCTTTGCCTCAGTGACGCTGTATCCTAGCAACGAGGACTTAAGCTTGGCCATTGTTGCCATCCTGCGCTCTTTCAGTTATCCGACGGCCAGCTTGATTTGTGCCAAAGCAGAGTGTAAGTCTGCAGGGAAAGCGCCGACACAGTCAACTAAGAACTGGCCATTCTTTCATTCTGCTGTTATAGATCACACTGAACCATTCACTGTTCGCATCACCCTTTAGAATTCATTTCACAGTAGCCAATTCACACTGCAATTCATTTTATCTTTAACGTAAGTGCATTATCCTTAGGCTCTGTGCCTATTATATGATGTTATTAACATCGGTGCCACTGCTTCAGCAAATTACATATTTTTATAAGATTAAACCTTTTATCAGCTTTATACATGTGGATTAATTTTTCTGTATTGTGGTGATAAAAATTGCATTCTATTCACGAAACATGTTGGTGCTGTGGATTAGCAGTTAGCACACATGCATTAGTTCATAGTGTAAATATGAGCAGCGTGAGTCCAAATTTGGTTTGCAACATTTTCTATTCATCTAAAAAAAACTGAATAAAGTATATAAAGGATAAAAGTAGAATAAAGGTCAAAATAAAACCAATAGGATGGGATTTTACCATATGTTTAACTGTTAAACTATAGTCACGGTTGAAGGGACTGGAAAAATGTTTAATTAAAAAGCACATCTGGCTTTCAGGTGATGTCAGATGTCAGAAGAAAAGTGCTATTCAGATTCAGATATACAGGACATCACTTTGAGGATTGTGTCAACATGCAGACAAATTTGTTGACTCAGCTTAATGAGAAGTAGTTAGCGCACTAGAGTGAAACATATGTGAGCCATTACAATGCTGACTGCAAGTTGATCTCTCGTGACTTGCTGATGTGAGCAGCTCTCGCTTGATTGGTATGGTCTGGGTAATGGTGCTTTGGTTTTATGCACCACTGTTTACTGCTATTTGCATATCTGCACTTATCCCATCCTTTTCCATATAATCATCACAGTCTGTGCTCATGTTAATGTGTAAGCGAGCATTTGTCTGTTTAAGATGCAGGTGGTTAAGTTTGTGCAGAGTTAGATGTGTTTGAGTTCTCTGCGTGCATTAGCATGCATAGATGTGCTCATCTACACATTGGTTCTTTACCGATGTGGATGTACGAGAGAGCATGGATACCACCACACAGAGTTAGTTTTTTTAGTTTTTTTGAGAAAGCACTCTTTCATCACTTCACCTTGCTGTTATCGTTAGCCGTGCATCTTGTTGACTGCTGTCCAAAATCAATGGAGTCACCATATGGATTTTGCGGTGGCTAGGGCACAAATTTATGTACATACGGAATTAACTTTATTGGCTCTCAAAGTCACTTAATTTGATAGTCACTGACTTTAATACGGAGGAGCAGGGTGGAAAGAAAGGTAAGGTTTACTGCAATTGACAGTTTATGAAAGTTGTTAAAAGTTTTTAAATGGTTACATGACATTTATTTTAATCACAACATGACATATTTTTGCTGAATGCCCATTCTGATATGCAGTCATTGTAAAAGAATTCTAATAATTTTTATGAGAGTTTTACTAATTTTTCACAAATGCCCAGGAATATACATTGACACTGTTTTTATAGTCGAATAATGATTTGGAATTTTATGCTACATCTCAGGCCTGCTGCGATTGGAGGAGCTTGTGCGTCACTTCCTTATATCCCGGGAAACACTCTCAGTCAGAATGCTTGATGAAAATTTGGACCCCACCCCCCTGCTGAAGGAAATCCGTGACGACAAAGTTGCGACTATTATCATTGATGCCAATGCATCAGTGTCAATACTAATATTAAAGAAGGTATGTGTGCTCATATAGGGGTCCAAAAGTCAGAGGCCACTGACAAAGATTATTATATTTTGATCTTTTTCTGTATTATTAATTTTTTTTTCCATTTCTTTTTAAATACAATTTGATGAGTTTAAGTGAAAGAAAATCTTGGATATTTACAGTATATATAATAATATTTTCTTTTATCTCAATGTTTTTAAATACAATTTGATGAGTTTAAGTGAAAAAAACTAGAATATTTACAGTATATATCATATGTAATTTTAATGTAATAATGATTATTTTATGTCATAACTTTTATCCTTGACTTACATTTTCCAAAATACCGTATTGGCCCGAATATAAGACGACCCTGATTATAAGACGACCCCCCTTTTTCCAGATGTACCTTTTGGAAAAAGGCTTTTTTAAAACCAAATCTTGTTTTTTCTCAGTAAAACACACTTTGTCTTCAATTATTTTGCAAATTATTTCTACAAATATTGCATATTTTTCCTATTTTAATTTTTGAAAGTATGGTAAAAACCGGTAAAATGTACCAACAATCACATTTAAAAAAAATACCCTTTTTGATATACCATTAAAAAAAAAAAAAACAGGTAGCCCATCTGAATTAGGACATTTAGGCTATCCATCTAATACTAGCCTACCAAAATCTTATTAACAGTAGAAGTTAAATCTTACTGTAGTCTTCAAATCTGGGTACTGTCTTACGTTTTAAAATCACAAAGGGAGTTTGGTCCCAGCAGGCTAACCTGACAGGCACGACTCATGCAGCTGTAAGGTTTTCTGCTTCTTTAGTTTTTACTCGCGATCTTTACAACACGCATTACATTACGTATTTCATGGCACACTAATTTTATGCGTATTTGGCACCACCTATTGTTGTGGGTGTATTATTGACATGTCAAAGGCTAGACCCTGAATATAAGACGATCTCGTTTTTTCAGATGTATTTCCAAGAAAAAAACATTGTCTTATATTCGGGTCAATACGGTACTTAAATTTAGTTTAAAAGGGATTTTAAATACCTGATTTGTTTTTTCAGACTTTTATATTCAACACAACTGAAAAACAGATCTGACATGACTCAACTGTGCCAATGTACAATAGTTTGACTTATGATTAGATTTCTGATATAGCTACAGCATATCTCTTGCTATTTCTCCCTGTCTCTAGGCCTCAGAATTAGGCATGATGTCAGCCTTCTACAAGTACATCCTCACCACAATGGTAAACAACCTTTTTTTCACTTTGACCAATGACACACTACCCATTCTCCCCTTAACCCACTTTCATCCAGTAACAGCGACTGCAGGCTTGGCCATTGACCAGCTCATCACTGATGCACAGCGCGCATGCATGCCGTTTATCATCATCATCGTGGATGAGGTTGATTATGTCATTGTTTTGAGGTCGCATATGCTTCTGTTGTGAGCTCAGGATTTGAATACGACTGTTACAAGTTAAAGTGAAGTAGCTAAAGCATTTGACCTTGAGAGGCAAATTGAATCATGGAAGATAAGATTTGAGACTGTCCAAACATATTGGTTCTTATGGTCTCAGTAAACGGCAAATATTTCATATTTAAAACATTTGGAGATTACAGATGTTTAACTTGCATTTTTTATTTCTTTCTGGATTTGGGAGGGAGCCAGAGCTCACTCTGCAGGAAGGCAGCAATTTAGCTGAGAGTGTGCCAACGAAAAAAGTCTAAAGATACACGAACAGGAGTATGAAAGAAGATGAGCTGAATTACATTTTATTGTGAATGTTTCATTTAGTAATGCACCATTTTTAAGTATCATTATGGCATCATAATGAAATGTCTATGTACATTTTTTATTAAGTGTGATTAAAATGAAATTCAGTCTATTTCTTTTTTTCCTCTCTATCTTAAAACCTCTCATTTGAGCTTTCAAATTCAAGCTTAGTCTTTTATTAATATGACTTTGGCAAGCTTTTTCCTCAGAACAGGGACAAATGCAGACAACCTCCAGGCAATACTGCAAATGCATACTAGATTCTTTGGTGGCTGTTGAGTGATCGCTTTCAGTAGCAGTCTCTAAAATTAAGTCTGCGTATTGAATGAGGTCATTTTCTTGTCAGTTTCACATAGTCAGGAATCTAATTGAGAGCAGAGGGAAGATGAAAGATACTTATCAAGCCCTTCAAAGGCAGTAACGTTATCTGTCATACCTCCATTCATAAACTCTACGTCAAGCATCCTCAGGAGGAATCAAAAGGCCTAATGCTACTGAAGGGGTCAATGACAGAACAAGAACATGCGGCTTCGCTTGAAATGCACCTGAACTCTAGAAGGTCTTAAAGTGTTGGGAATCTTCTTGGGGATCAATATACAGTATGTAGACATATTGGGAAGCTCTTTATGAATAACAGAATGGGTGTCTTTATACAGTAGGTGGAGTTGGATCCTCCTTCAGCTGCCATATAGATGGCAGCGGTTTGTGATAAATAATCTAAAAGCTGCTATGCTCGGGCACCAAGTGATGGATTCACCAATAGCTTTCCTACTGCTGCTACACGACTATAGAAAAAAGTCTTTGTCGACTTTACCATTGACAAACTCGCTGCCTACTGTACCTCTTGAGATTATCCACTTGCCAGTAAATAACAAAGCACAAGAGCTGATTGATTTGATAGACAAGATGAAAGGCTTGATACTCAAGGACAGCTAAAATAATGCCTTTTCTAAAATAATTTGAGCCAATTTTTAATGTTTTCCTTGAACGTTCCCAGTGGGCACCACTTACGTTGAGTGAAATTCTAGCTGGGTTGAATATTGCCTTCAGTAAATTACTGTTTATTTATGGATGAGGGCTTTCCCAATCCCGTAGGGAGCAGCGGTATTTGCAAAAACTCTAACTGGCCAGGCAAATATAGCTATTTTAAAAACCCATAGACCTTTTCAGAATGATATGTAAATATTGCATTTGAGTTAAGCACACATTTAGAGATGCACGATTAATCGTTAAAAGATCGCGATCTCGATTCAGACAACTACACGATCTCATTTCTAAATGACAACGATTCTCCCGTGTCTATTAAACCTTAGTCATACAGCCATTCATATTATCACAGAAATACTGGGATGAAAGTTTATA
Organism: Sinocyclocheilus rhinocerous; assembly: GCF_001515625.1. Classification (NCBI taxonomy): domain Eukaryota; kingdom Metazoa; phylum Chordata; class Actinopteri; order Cypriniformes; family Cyprinidae; genus Sinocyclocheilus; species Sinocyclocheilus rhinocerous. Next base: position 705,350 of record NW_015625585.1, read on the forward strand.
ATTCAGATATAAACATTGATGTCTATGGTAGCGCGACCAAAATAGAGCAAATCCGCGTTTGAAAGTAACTGCCACATAACATTTGTGTCGATTGCATTGTTTAATTATTGTGAAAAGTGACTTAAAAATGTATAATTGAATGAATCATTTATTCAAGAGAGTCGTTCAAAAACGCTGATTCAACCAGTAGGTTTATGAGTGAGTCGTTAAATCATTGATTCAAACAACTTTTTCATAATTTTAATATTAAATTGGTGTATTATATTATATTTTAAATACATATTACACTACCAGCCAAAAGTTTTTGAACCGTAAGATTTTTAATGTTTTTTTTTAAAGAATTCTCTTCTGCTCACCAAGCCTGCATTTATTTGATCCAAAGTACAGCAAAAACAGTAACATTTTGAAATATTTTTACTATTTAAAATAACTTTCTATTTGAATAGATTTTTAAAATGTAATTTATTCCTGTGATTTCAAAGCAACATCTGAAACATCAAAGCATCTGAAATAGAAATCTTTTGTAACATTATAAATGTATTTATCATCACTTTTGATAAATTTAAAGGATCCTTTCTAAATAAAAGTATTAATTTATATAACCCCCCCCCCCCGAAAAAAAAAACTATTTTGTATCAAATAAATGCAGGCTTGGTGAGCAGAAGAGAATTCTGTAAAAAACATTAAAAATCTTACTTTTCAAAATCTTTTGACTGGTAGTGTATATTAAAATGGTTAATACTTCATTCAAATTAATTAAACACTTTTAAATAGACTTCAGCAATAATATTTTGCCACCTATTATTTTGTTTAGTTCAGAATCGTGGGAGAATCCTGATCTCTATTTGAGACAAAAAAAAATCATGATTCTCAATTTATCCAGAATCGTGCTGCTCTACACACATTAATGAAATCGCTAAACATGTGTAATATAGTTTTATACTGTAGTATGCACTGTAAAAATGGTTTTATTATGTTGAGTGTCACTTGCATCCATTTCTGTCATTTCTATCCAGATTTTCAGAGATTTCAAATCAGTATATTAGTATTTAAATTGGTAATTAAAGTTTATTATGAATAAAGTGGTTGAAAATTTTGTTTGATTTTACTTCAAATTAAACCTATGTTTAAGTTTGCAATCTCAGAGGGTTGAAGTCACACTACATCATTATAAGCCAAGATAAGACAAATCTCTGGATGAATGCAGTGATGGCATTGCAAATAAGTCAAACATATGTTTCCCTTTTACTTTTAAGAGCTCTTACTACTTAGCTTTACTGTGTTGCAGTGTTAATGGTCTAAAACCACAAGTTATTCAAATTCAATGATTCCGTTCTCATATTTTCACCAGTAGCCTATATGATAGCCTACTAAACGTCAATAAATAAAATATTAACTATATTCTCTCCAATAGGCAAACTATTACAGCACTTTTACTATATTAATAATACTTTTAAATAATACACACACCGAGTTTTTATCCTTAAAATGAATATTTAAATATTTATAGCGTTAAAGCAGTGTTGACAAGGCGTTAAAGAATATTCTAGTAAACTCACCTCAGCTCACGCTAACGGGATGATAAAACAGCGGCCAAACTGGGCTGCCTTGCAGTACTTGTTAACTGTTTGACAAAAATGACGGTTTACTGTGAGAAAATACTGAAATACTGTGAGAGAACCCTGAGTATTTTATACTTTAACTGTTAAACACTCGCCTGTATCGCGGAACCGCTGTAAGTAAAGGAACATCGCGCCTGTTTTCGGTAATGAGGAAAGGACTGTGCATGCGCACCAAGACAGACTCGTGTGTCAGCGCCCCTGATGGCGACCTAAAAAGTGTTCATTTAACACAATACCAAAAATTTGCTCTTTTGTAGTTGTTAATTATAGGTTTAATTAAACTATTTCTCAATGGCAAAACCACAGCATTGTATGTCCACAGTACTTTGGTCTCTCTCTCTCTCTCTCTCTCTCTCTCTCTCTCTTTGGGCAATTAAACTCAATTACCTACTATGTGCATTTTTGTGGCTATCAAGAAATGACCTTTGTTAAGCTTTATTTTAGGTCAAGTCTACATTAGTAGGAAACATAGAATTGTTTATGACAGTAAAAAAAATGTTGAATTGTCGTTTAGGGGGCTTTTAAAGGCAAGAATAAAACACGAATTGATTTTTTATTCACATATGGAAAAACTAGGAGGTTTGAAGGGGTTTGGAGTGTAGAAAAAAAATGTGCTGTACTGAAATAGATGCGTTGCTTTTTGTTGAAGAATTTAAAGAGGTCCTATTATGCTCTTTTACAAAGTCTTGATTTTGTTTCGGGGGTGTACTAGAACAGGCTCTCATGCTAGGTTGTTCGAAAAACGTTCGACGCAGTGCATGTGGTGGTCGGAGCGGTGCGAGAACTGAACCGCAGTCAGGAGATCGGAGTGAAGCCTCTGAGTTGCACGTCTTCACTCATCTGGCAGCACGGCACAAGTCTCATGAACTATCTGCGCATGGTATGTGTCACCATGGCTACCCCGTTGGCAGCCATTTTCTGACTGCTGCATTTGATGACTTTAGTGTTTAGTCTTTACAGCTTTTGTTACTGTATGTCACTTTGATGCTTGTGTCGTCTCTGATGAGCTTTAGAAGCCTAATCATCAGTGTCCTTGTTTTAATCTGGTTTTTATGTTGATGTGATTCCACTTGCCGCTGCTTATTGGCTTTTATAGGCTCTGTTAAAGTCAACATGAAATTGAAATTGACCTTATTTACTTTCTCAACATTAGTTCCCAGTCTCGTTGCGCACAGTTCATCAGTGCATGTTATGAAAAAAAAAAAAAAAATCTTCATAATCTTTGCAGCGGCCCCTTGGCGTCGATAAACAAGATGCAGAGAGTTTATGACGGCTGCTTTTCAATCTAACCCTTGGCTAATGCATTATTGTGCATTAAGTGTCGCTGAGCATCATTTAACATCATCAAGAAACATTTAGCACAGTTCAGCACTGTGAAACTATGCAGAAAACACTGTGAAACTATGCAGAAAATGGCAATAACAACAGCAAATGTACCAACTTATATATATACAGTATCAAATTAAATATATAAAATGAATAATTAAATTGAATGACACAAAATTCTAATAAAATTATTATAATATAATTCAAGTTCATTTAGAATCTTGCTGAATTGATTTCACAGGCCTCATAGGCTATGCTACTACAACCACAAAACATCTTTTTATTTATACAAGTTAATGATAATTTTTTTAAATAAATGCGTTTTTTCACAAGTAGCTGGATTGCTTAATGGGCCGCCCTTGTCACGGAGCCCAGGACAATGTTCCTAGTTGCCCTGTCCATTGACAGCCCTGATGATGACCAATGCAGCATGACTTTTATGTCCTCTGTGATGATTAAACCCAGCCACAGTCATTTTACAACTGACATTAGTTTCAGAGCAATTATTAACTGTGCCCTTAACACCAGATGTGCATTGTTTATTGCAACCTGTCTGAAGGTCTGCTTGTATTTTATTATTTTAATGCAGCTATTATACACTGTGAGATCCTAGATGGTGTTTGTGTTGTCTAGTGCACTCTTTCATTCATTGTGTCCCTCCATCTGTTTTGCAGTTTGTCCATCACTCCATCATTTCAGCACTCCATTTGGCACCTCCTCTCGTCCGCCATTCTCGGTTTGTCTCCATAACTCCAAGTGTTTACCTCCCTTGCCAGTAATAATGAAAACAGTCATTACTTTTGCGATTGCATTTGGTGATGCCGGTGGAGCAGAAGTGACACTTCACCTTAACTTTCTTAATCATCTCAAAGTTTGTCCTCTGGCTGTCTCTTCTCTTTTTCTCCGCCATCATTTCTATACCTTAATATTGTAGGTCAAAATTAATGCTATTTGTCATTCTTGTTTGTTAACCTTGGTTTAAATCCCCTCTCTTTCATTTTAGATAGAGTATGATGGCCTAACAGGCCGCGTGGAGTTTAACAGCAAAGGCCAGAGGACCAATTACACACTGCGTATTCTTGAGAAATTCAAGGGGGGTCACAAAGAGGTAACGTGCACACACACACATGTCTGGTTAGCTATTCTTGTGGGGACTCTCCATAGGCGTAATGGTTTTTCAACTGTACAGACCGTATATTCTATTGCCCTACACCAACCCTACACCTAAACCTACCCCTCACAGGGAACTTTCTGCATTTTTAGATTTTCAAAAAACTTCATTCTGTATGATTTATAAGCTTTTCTACATGTGGGGACCACAATTTAGGTCCCCACCGTGACATGAGTCCCCATGAATCTGTGTGTATTCAGGTTTAAGTCTCCACCAGAATAGAAAAACAGGTACACATAAACTCATTTTCATGGACACTAACTCCGGATTTTATCCAGAATCACGGGAGAGGTTGTGAGGTCTAATGAATGGGTGGTAGCTGGAGTAATCACCACTTCACTCCTCTCTTATTGATCATAGTATTGATCCCTCACTTCATGCTCTTTTATCTCTCCTTCATCCCCTCGTCTTATTCGCTCAACTCGTTTATTCCTGCCGGTTTCCCCCCTGCGAGATCAGACATGTTTTTAAATGGGTTGCAAATGATTTTATATGATTTAGCTCTTTCAGCGAAGATTTGTTAATGAAAGTAGTCCTAACTGTGCTTAGTCTTTGTTATTAAAATAAAGCTTTTTTTTTACTTCACGTGTGCAGATCGGTGTCTGGTACTCCAATAACACGTTGGCTATGAACTCCACGTCTTTAGACATCAACGCATCTGAGACTTTAGCTAACAAGACGCTCATCGTCACCACGATACTGGTAAGAACTTCTCCAGATATGACTCCATTGGCCTTGTTGGCAGGAGCATTTCAGACCAGAGATAATTGTGAATTATAGGGGTTTTACAGATTTGGCACTCACTCGTACAAGCTTTTCTTATTCAAATCTTGCACATGAACAGGCAAAATCTTTTTAGAGCACCTCTCTAAACCCAATTGTGCATTAAGGTATCGTAAATGATATTATGGACTCTATAGATGTTTGTAAAAGTAATGCATTATTTAAAGCAGGGAGGATATGAGAGAATTAAAAAGCCTTGCTTGTCTACACAGAGCATATACAGTGTAAAAATGTTGTTTCTTGGGTTTATGATTGTAAGAGCTTACTAGATTCCAACTTGAAAATCTCAAAACATTAAATTAAAGGGATAGTTCACCCAAACATGAAAATTATGTCATCATTTACTCACCCTCATGTTGTTCCAAACCTGTATGAGTTTCTTTCTTCAGTTCAACACAAAAAGAATGTTGGTAACCAAACAGTTGCTGGTAGCCATTGACTTCCATACCATCAACAGTTTGGTTACCAACATTTATCAAAATACCTTCTTTTGAGTTCAACATAAAAAAGAAATTCATACAGATTTCGAACAAGTGGAGGGTGAGTGAATGATGAAAATTATTAATTTTGAGTGAAATATCCCTTTTAAGACTAAATTCATTCATGCCATCACAAGGTAGGTGTTTAGGCAAAGCTACATTGTTCTGTCGAATGCATTATTAAAGTCATGTTAAAATCAACATCAAATCAAAATTGATTTTATTTACGTTCTTAATGCTCTTTCTTAGTCTTATTGTGGAAAATTCATCAGTTCACATTTTTTTAGTTCGAGCTATTGGATGATATTAACCAAGGTGATGTTAATTAACATTGTTTTTAGCAATAATTTCTATACCAGCTTTCAGTCTCATTCCATTCTGGTATATAACGCCTACATCTCAGCAGCCTATCAATTCCAGATGGATAGCACAGAGAACTGCATTGCATTTTTTCTCATTTCACTCTGAAATATGTCAAATTATAAAAAAAAAAGTGGAATGTAAATTAAAACCAACATAATGATAGTTGCAATATTTTCTATAGAAGCTTCATTGAAAGCATCCACTTTCACTGCATCATTATTCATTCCACTATCATACAATGTTGCTTCCAGGCAACAAACACATTTAAGCAATTCCTAATAACATAAAAACTGTATCAGACTCTAATTGTTTTAAAATATTTTACTGTTTATAATTCTTCTGTTTTTTTTTGTTGTTGTTTTTTTTTGGAAAAACAAATCAAAACAACCACATGGAATACCAAGTCATCCCTTCATTATTAACCATCTTATTTGCATCATGTGCTTGCAAAATGAAGAAAACAGGTTTGCTATCCAGAGGCGACATCATACTGTAGAAGATATAATATATTCAAACCAGGAAGCTGCAGCCAAAAAGGAACTTTCACATGTCAAGGCCACAGAAGCACCGTTTCATTGGATTTTACTGCCATTTCATGGCTTAACACCAATCAAAATGCCACTTAAACTGCATGGCTATTGCCTTTCATTGAGTTTATGGCACTTCACTGTATAGAAATTGAGAGTGGAATATTAGAGCGTTAAATGTTACCTTCGTCCTGTTTTATAGGAAGATCCATATGTGAAGCGCAAGGCGCACTACCAGGACTTCCAGGGTAACGATCAGTACGAGGGATTCTGTGTGGATATGCTGCGGGAGCTGGCAGACATTCTGAAGTTTTCCTTCCGGATCAAGCTGGTGGATGACAGGCTGTATGGAGCTCCAGAACCTAATGGCTCATGGACTGGCATGGTGGGGGAACTCATCAACAGGGTATGCATGCCTGCTCGCACGTTTGTAATTAAGCTCTGTGGACACATTATGTAGAAATGGAGACACTTTCCAGCCACGCTGACCCTCAATGAAACTCCTGGGCTTTTATAAAATGGGCTTCATTTGCTTTTATTTCCATTGAAAATAGGGCTGTGCAATTAATCGCATGCGATTGTCATGCGCATCTCGTCAGTAAAGCCGGTTAAAATGCACATTCCTTGTGGCGTATTGCTTTAATGAAAATGCAGCAACAGGAATATAATAAAATATATTTATAATATTTTTTTTTGTTTACATTATATATAAATGTTTAATAATGTAATATACCTGACTATACCAAACTAAAACACAAATGTGCTTTTTATGAAAATTTCTTTTATATGTTCATATGTTTGAATGCAGCTAGCTGGATTTCCACACTGGACCTTTGCCAGCTGATGTTTCCATTAGAGTAACGATTAGTGATATTAGTGCTATTCGCACTAATGCTAAAAATAATGGCGGCAGTAATGTCATTCTATTAACCCCAGTGTGGGCAGGTCTCGGCAAAGCCCTTTTGAAATACGGCAACACACACACATACTAATCAGTTAATTCTGAGTCTAATTATTCTGTGGCACTATACCATTACAGCTGTTCCTGCCAGTGTATAGTTGGCACTTGTTGATGTACTGTGTGTGCAAACTGTGTGCGCACACATACCGCCCATCTTTCTCCATGGATACGCACTTGAGCTCTTGCTTGACACCAGCGTTTGATGGTTTACAAAGCTATCTCTCAGTAATCAATTAGGCAGTAATTAAGCAGATTGAGAGATATGTGAGGTACACTTGGGTTTTTTTAAGCAGAATAAACTAATATCGATCGCCCCTACTGTTGGGGAAACTATTCTACTTGACAAACTACAAGCTACTCATGATTTCCAATAGTTCAGATTGACAAAGGTAGATATTAGCTTCTGATCAAAGCAGTTAATTACATCAAAGTATATATAATATAGTGTGTGTGTGTTTATACATCAAACTTATTAATAATAAACAAATTATTATTATTATTATTTTATGAACTGATTTACTAAGTGAAACTTGTGAGACTCCAGATTTTCCAGTGTTTGTTTGGCTCTAAAGCTCTATGTGAAGTACAGTGTGAAAACAATATATACCATTTTTTTCTAAACTGCACCTTGAAAAAAATAACTTCACTTCTTTAGAAACAGTTCATCTACTGCCACACTACTGAAAAATGCAGTTAAGTTAGTAGCCTCACTACTTTTAATTAGTTACTCTAACACTGTCACCCCCTCCTCCTCGAGGAAGGAAAGAAAAAGGGCAAAATAATGCCACAGTGGGTTTTTTTTATTCATTATTGTTCTTTTCCTTCCTCAGGAACTTTCACTCTAGTGCTTTTTTATGCTTTCCCCCTTTATTTTTCATGCGTATCCCGTGTTCCCTTCATTTCTCAAGGGCACAATATTCCCTGTGTCCTCGCTGGAAGCCTGTCTTTACCATCTCTCTGTTCTTAACCATTCCTCATTCTGTATCTGTTTCTTCTCTCAAGGACCGTCGCTTTATTTCTCCCCCTCGCTCTTTCTGTTTTCTTAGGGCTGTATTGTACTCTTTAGCCCTGTTTTTCTATCTCTCTCCTTCCCTGTAATAAATAAATCTCTTTCCTTTTACCCAAGGACTCTCATATCGAATTCTTCCATCAACCCAGGCTTCTTCCAGTGCACTTACATCCTTTTATTATCTGTCCATATCCATCCAGCTGTCCAGCCTTGACTTTCCCCTTTTCAATTCTTTGCCCATCTCTTTGCTCTTTCTCCTTGCGCTAAATATCCCTTTTCTTTTCTCTGCCACTCCTTGTCTTCATGAGTGAAGCTCTGATAATGTCAAATGCTTTTCTTCTTGAGTGCTTCTTGATACCAAGGTCAATGTTTAGCGTGGGAACACACGTGGAGCACAAACAACATGAAACCAAATCACAGGCCTATTTCCAGTCAAGCATTTTACAACTGGCACAGCGGTATGCTAATGAGTGCTTAGCAACATCACTAAATTATCACCACAACTGAGAGGGTTGATAGTTAGTATCTGTCAGTAAAACTGAGTAAATTCAGTCAAACTCAGTGTGGTATGAACCCTGAAGCGTACTTGTAGGTGTACCGGAAATCCATCAGGTTTATTTGAGGTCATTTTTTATAATACGTTTTAATGTGCATTTAGTCTTTAAAACGTTTCGGTGACTGAAAGTCGCTCAATTTAAATGGTTTCAAATTATAGAGGAAGTACATGTATGCCTGATTTTACACAGCAAGACTTCAGCCATTTCTTCAAAGCTTTTTGTATAAGCTGATCTATGAATAGAGCACTTAATTTTGTGTTAAATAAATGAAATTCAGAATAGACTTTTATGTCTTTTGCAGTAGTCTGTTTGAGGTCATCTGTGTGCTACTTTATCCCAACAAACTCCCTGTTATTAGACATCATGGATGACGAATATCTTTGCAAATGTAATTTCTGCAATAGTATTGGTTTTAATGCGTTTGCGTGATGCTGCATTCAAACGGGTGTCAGTATAACCAGAAATGGCTGTTGTATCAGAGTGCACTATAACAAACTAGTTATGCTAATTCTCTCTTTTTCTCTGTTTGTTACAGAAAGCAGATCTGGCAGTGGCTGGATTTACCATCACATCGGAGAGGGAGAAGGTCATCGATTTCTCCAAACCTTTCATGAACCTTGGCATCAGTATCCTGTACCGCGTCCACATAGTAAGACGCATCTTTAATATACTGAATTGTGACTTTACTATATTGGTTTTTATATATTGGAAATTATTTAATTCAGCTAATAGCTCAGACAGTAAAGTTCCATTTAATAAAAGAAAAAGAAATGTTTAAACACTTAATATATTATCCTTGGATATATAGTATTCTTTGGTCAATATCACACAAGCTGTCAAGAACATTTATAATAATAATAATAATAATATTATTATTAATTTGTATTATTTTCTCACGAAACATCTAAATACCATTTATAATAATATGAGGTGCTTAGGGAGGAATTTTCATAAGATTTTGTATTGGTTGAATTATTATTTAAAGGGGTCATAGGATGCTACATGCACTTTTACAAGTTGTTTGAACTGAAATGTGTGTTGGCTTGCATGAAAATCTTGCATTCCTGTAGCTCAAACAGTAAACCATGATGCGAGTATAACGGCATCAGTTCCCTGAGAAGGTGCTTGTAAGGTGCTTCGGATACAAGCGCCTGCCTGATGCATAATGCATAATTGAATACATGAAAAATTGTTCATAATATTTTGTCCGTATCAAAACCAAACTTTTACCTCTTCATATGAAAGCATGCACTAAACAGAACAACAACAAACAGCAATTGTATCAGGAAAAGCTTTCAACTGTTTGGAGAGTCTCTGTCTGTAGAAGTGGTAAAAGCATTGTTTGGATTGTTTATGTGCTTTCTACAGGGCAGGAAGCCAGGTTATTTCTCCTTCTTGGATCCCTTTTCGCCAGCTGTCTGGCTATTCATGCTTTTAGCCTATCTGGCCGTTAGCTGTGTGCTCTTCCTGGCTGCCAGGTACCACACTGTCACTCAATACACACACATCTATTTTGAATATCATTATATTCACAGTCCAGTGTTCTTCCAGAAGTAACAGTACTCTGCTTCTTTGTTTGTTTGTTTCCCTCCCTCCATCAGGCTGAGTCCGTACGAGTGGTACAATCCCTTCCCGTGTTGGCGGGACCGCAGCGACCTGCTGGAGAATCAGTACACACTGGGGAACAGCCTGTGGTTTCCAATCGGTGGTTTCATGCAGCAGGGCTCAGAGATCATGCCCCGGGCTCTGTCCACACGCTGTGTCAGCGGTGTTTGGTGAGTGTGGCGATGTTTCACACTTCCATGGAGGTGTAAGAGACCATGCAGTAAGTCGAAGGGAATGCGCCCCGATCTACCTAAATCTACCCGATCTCCGGCCGCTGCCACAGCGCCAGGGCCCAAACCCTCCATCTGCTTCTGTCCACACGCTGTGTCAGCGGTGTTTGGTGAGTGTGGCGATGTTTCACACTTCCATGGAGGTGTAAGAGACCATGCAGTAAGTGTGTGTGTGTGTGAGTATTAAAGACACTCCTTCACACCGAGTGCAATATCAGTATCGACACCAGCTGGTTCTGCACACACGATCCAAAAGCTTATATGGGTGACAGCTTTTTAACTAAAGGCCTGGAGTACACTACAGGTTTTACAGTCTGGAGAAGTTGACACTAGTTGCTTAAAGTCAGAGCCAGTTGACAGATTTAATAGAAAATCACGTAGTGTATGATGGTTACAGTGAAGCATTTTTTTGCTTCAGACTATGATTCCATTCAGTCTGAGGAGATCAAACATGTTTGATATTTTGAGACGATGTTAGAACACACATTGTTTTCATTTGTCAAGCGTCTCCTAGCAACAAGGCGCACGTTTCACGAGTGTGTTGTGATCTGAACGACTTTAAAGTCTGGTAGTGTGCGATCCTCAGTCGTTTATGGCCAGTTTTTCCTCTGTGACTATTTCCAAAGTTGGTAAGTATATGATGCCGTAATGTTTTAAAATCTGTTCAGATTTTAAACGCTGTGTAGAGTATTCCAACCTTCAAACTAAAACTATTAGTAAGTATTTTCGGTAACTGAAATTAATTTGAAATAAAATAAAATATAAAGATTTTATAAAAAAATACCTTAAACTTTAGACTTTGAAAATGAGAAATGTTAAAATTAAACTACCTGAAAAAAATGTTTTTAAATATATAAAAAGAAAATAGATGCACTATACATATATATTTTTTCTACGTACTATATATAAAAGCACATAAATTACTAAAACTTAAAGTAAAAATTAAAAAAAGTTAAATAAAATACAATTAAAAGCGAATTCAAAATAATAATAAATACTATAATAGTTTATAAATAATACTAAAATAACACTGAGGGTGATTATTCAGTTTTTGGAACATTTCTGTGCCCATAATAATGATTTTAAATGAAAAAAAAAAAGGTATAATGATTTTTAGAAGGCAATCCTCATTTTAAAGGAAGATTATTATAGCATTATATGTTGTATTGTTTCTCTTTAATCAGTTTTTCTAATGTTAGAATATGATTCTTAAATGGTTAGAATTTCCTGAATCTGCTGTCTGGTGTTAGCAAGCACAAATACACAAATCCACACATACAAATTACCAAAATCTACTTGAGTGTTGATCAACACCAAGATCAGCTCTTTATCTCAGAACATGTTTAAACATAAATAAAATATATTTGGAAGAAGTTGAATTTTTCAAAATTTCATGTCAAGCACTTCTAACGGAATAATCGCACATATCTTATGTGTTGGTAGGAGTTTGTTTTGTGTTTTTTTGGCGAAGCAAACAAAAAATGACCTACTTGGTGTGAAATTGTTCTGCAGGGCAGATTTTCACAAATGGGGATGCATTATTTCAATTTAACATCTGAAAATCTGTTCTCTGTGTAAAGAGACCATTAAGAGTGTGTCTTTTCTCACTTACTGAAAGCTTGTTTGGGCATGTTTGTTTTGTGTGCCGACATACATTGTGTATTTCTAGATTAGTCTCCCACCTCGAATCATGTAGCTCTCAGTTCATTTTAGCTCTCAGTTCATTTTGCTCTTTCTGCTATCAAGTCAAGCTGTCTTCTGTTCCATCTCTTCTGTTTCTGTCCTGTGCCTTGCTGTTGAGGTCATTTACGTTGAACAACCACTTTTAGGAAGAGTAACAATGGAACTGAAATGATTCGATCAGTGGAAGCCGAATGTTTAATCATCTGTGGTGTGAATAAACACAATAGATGCAACTCTAATCCCACACAGGGGTGACCCAGAAAGCAGAGATCTGGTGTCTATCTCTGCTGCGACTCCATGATGCTCTGGGGGACGTGTGTCTGCAATTGGTGTACTTTCATTTTTGATAAAGAGCTTTTATTAAATGACAAGTAACTAATCTGCCTGTTTGTGTATTTTTGGAGGCCAGTCTCTTTAGAAAAGTTTCAAATGCTTCACCGGTGTCATGAAAGCTCTTTCTCTGAGGACATCAGGAGTTTTCTGTCATCTGGCCATGATTCACTGCGGTGAAGAGCTCCATGCTTGTGTTGGGAAGGGCTCTCCAACTTCCTACTGGAAATTCCTACTTGGACAACATAAATCAGCATTCGTAACCACAAAGAATGCATTCTTTTTTTTTTCTAAAGAAATCATTACTTTTATGCAGCAAGGATGCATTAAAGTGATCAAAAGTGACAGTAAAGACATTTATAATATTCCAAAATATTCTGTTTGAAAAAAAGTGCGTGTGTGTGTACCTGTTTTTCTATTCTGGTGGGGACTTAAACCTGAATACACACAGACTCATGGGGACTCGTGTCACGGTGGGGACCTAAATTGAGGTCCTAATATCACACAGATGATTTGTGCACAAGACTAAAAGCATGGCTTGTTTTCTATCTGGTCCAAGCAAGTTTAGATGGCTGGCCAACTGGACCACATATTAGTAGGTCAACCTGGTCAGAGCTAGTAGACCTCATTGACTCTGGTGGGGAACTAGTTGAGTTGGTTAACAGTGTTCCAGAACACAGTTTACCCACTTAAACATGGAATGGCCTCATTTTTGGAATGAGGATGGTTGGAACATCTAAATTTATTGGTTAATGTGTTAATATTTTTGGCTTATTTGTTTGATTTTTATTTTTTTTTTATGTGTCATCATGCTTTATTAAAGGAGTAAGGGAGAGCGGGGCACAATGTAACACTTTTTGAGTTTCTCAGTTTGTGTAAATCCACATGGGGTTCATAGTATAATTTTTTTATCCACAGTAATTTTACACTTGTCTAGTACAAATACGTCGCTTTGTTTCATAATTACAGTGTAAATATTAAAATACATTAACGTAATAATGTGTAAATTACATTGCTAATGTCAAAGAATAGCACATTGTAACGCAGTGTTACAACGTGCCCCATCTGCGCAACTGGAATTTAAAATTGGTTAGTGTCTTCTGATAGTTAGCGAAGCATAAAAAAAAAATATATATCTAAACTGATCAATAACAGATTGGAGATTAAAATAATAGCAGATTTGCCTCATTTTAAATGAATACTAAAAACTGAGATGAAAAATGTACTAAAGCCAGAAATGTACTTTTACTATAGTAAAATAAATGTTCGGGGATATATTTTTTTGGAATTTTGGCGCAGTTTTTTCTCTATATAGTGTTGATATGGCAACTAGTAAATAGCATAAATTTTGTTATGCTAGCATGTGTGGAAATATTCAAACCACGTGTGTTACAACTAACCCCGCGTTACTTTATGCCCCGTGCTCCCCTAGTTCACGAATGAAAATTCTGTCATCATTTACTCACCCTTTTCTTTCTTTCTTTTGAACACAAAAGAAGATCTTTTGAAAAATGTTAGCATCCGAACAGTTGATGGGCACCATTGACTTCCATAGTATTTTTTTGTCCTACAGGTTTGTGTGCGTAAATGATGACAGAATTTTCATTCTAGAAGTGAACTACTCCTTTAATTCATTCCCATTACAGATAATTCCACAGAGTTTGCAAACACTGTTTATTGATCGTTTTTTTTATAGCCTGCTATTTTGCATTTCATCAAAGCAGGTTGTTCTGGCTGACATTGCAGCTGTGTTTTTCGTATTTCATTGAATGATGTTTATATGTGTCAGCATATCTGCACACAGATATGTCTAATGCAAACATCTGTCTCTAATGTACACACTCATGTTTCTGAACCATGTGTTTCTGTGTGTATGAAACAGGTGGGCATTCACACTGATCATCATTTCCTCCTACACGGCGAACCTTGCAGCTTTTCTGACGGTCCAGAGGATGGAGGTGCCAATCGAATCTGCTGACGACTTGGCCGATCAGACAAACATCCAGTATGGGACTATTCAAGGAGGAAGTACTATGACCTTCTTCATGGTACGTATGTGCTTGTTTGTGTGAAATCATGTGTGTGTGTGTGATTTGTTTCACTGGCCTACCATGTGTGCACATGTGATGTCATAATGCATCACTTCCTGTTTATGGCAGCAGTTGGAATAGTGACTCACATCCAGGCCCGCATAGAATCTGCCGGCTGAATTTCACTAAAAGCTTCAGATTTCTGCAGAACTGAAACACCGTTCATTCACAAAATTCTACACATGCCCCAACGCTTGCATATATGAATATTCAATAATGTTAATGTTAAGTTAATATAATGTTAATATTAAGTTTTGTATTAATAATACTGACAAAATTTATACAGTACTATTTAAAACTGTGGGGTCTGTAAGATTTTTATATATATTTTTTCATGTTTTTGAAAGAAGTCTCATGCTCTTTTTATTTTAAATTAAAAATACAGTAAAAACAGTAATAATATTATAATTTAAAATACCTGTTTTCTATTTTAATATATTTTAAAATATAATTTATTCCTGTAAGTGCAAAGCTGAATTTTCAGCATCTTTAGTCCAGTCTTCAGTGTCACATGATCCTTCAGAAATCATTCTAATATGCTGATCTGATGCTCAAGAAACATTTCTTATTAATATCAATGCTTAAAACAGTTGTGCTGCTTAATATTTTTGGAAGCCATGATAATTTTTTCTAGATTATTTGATCAATAGAAAGTTAAAAAGAACATTTATTTGAAATAGAAATCTTTTGTGACATTATAAATGTCACTTTTGATTGATTTAATGCATCCTTGCTGAATAAAATAATTAATTTCTTAAAAAAAAAAAAAATACTGACCCCAAACCTTTGAATGGTAGTTTAAATATTACACATTTTTATTACTAATTTATTACTACTAACAAATATTAATACTTATAAAATAATAATAATATACATTTTATTTAATTAATAATATTTATTATGAATAATATATAATATAAGTAATATATACATGCTCATAGATCCGTTCACAATACAGCTTTCTCAACTACTCATTTTATCTAATTGCCTAGAAAAGTAGTTAACTAGTCTGCGGGTCAATTAATTACCTTATGTAATTAATATAAAATATGGGCTGAAAAACCAAAGCCAAACCGAAATGTTGGCACCACATATACAACAAGCACAGATAAAGTCATGTGATACACAAATAGTCGAAACAAACCCTTTAATTAGAGGTAAAACTAATAGACTAGTCTGTGCATGTGCTTTGACTCATGTCATAATGCATCATGTCCTGTTTATGGCAGTAAGCAGTTGGCCTAGTGACTCACAGCCACATCCATATTCACACTGGCGGCCAAGTTCACGTCCCACATTACATTAATAATGTATTATTCATCTTTCTTTCCCGTACATTTTCACTTTCTTTCAATCTGTTACCTTAATCTAGTTCACTCTCAATGTCTGTCAATAAAATGTCTCTTTATTCATTCACCTGTCCTCATGTCACTGCAAATATGATTTTGTCTTTGATTTTTCTACGCCTTCCTGTTTCACCTCTCGTTTCTCTCTCCATCTTTTCTGATGACTTTCATGGCCGATGACAAACCTACTCAGAACTCGCGCTACCAGACGTACCAGCGCATGTGGAATTACATGTACTCCAAGCAGCCCAGCGTGTTCGTGAAGAGCACGGAGGAGGGCATAGCTCGGGTTTTAAACTCCAAGTACGCCTTTCTTCTGGAAAGCACCATGAACGAGTACCACCGACGCCTCAACTGCAACCTCACGCAGATTGGAGGCCTGTTAGACACCAAGGGCTACGGCATCGGCATGCCTCTGGGTGAGTGGGGCGGAATGGGAAGTGTCAAAGAAATAAAGAGAGAGAAAGGCTTCAGATGGGATTTAAAGGTTTAAGGCCCTGTCCACACGTTATTTTTAAAACCGCAGCTTTTTCTACGCGGTTTGGCCATTCGTCCACATGCAAACGCAGCACCAGGTCACTGAAAGCCCTTACTCACCCAAACTTTTCAACAAGGCTACTTTATGAATACGAGTTCCTTAGCAAGTATTTGTGAATCACAGGTGTTTTATATATGAGATGAGGACGGACATGGCCTAAGAGAAACTGAAGTCTGATTTTAACCTTCTTATATAAGTAGAAATACTGTTGAGTGTCCAGCATGGAGGTCTTTAATGCAGTATCTGGAGAAAGCCAGCCATTATCATTCCTAGACATCTACGTGGTAATAGCAGCAAACAGTGGAAAATGTCTCACAATTATTTTTGACTCTTAAATCTTTTTATTTCTTATTTTGAACTTTATCTCAGAAAAACTGCCCTTTTTATTTTTACCCTGAGGTGGCAACAGGCTTCTATTGCGTCTTTTGAATAGGCCTCATTGGAGAAAGGTGTTTTTAGAAGGGGTCAGGGTCTCGGCGTAATTCGTTTTTGACAGGAATGAAAATGAAAAACCTTCATAAAACAGTTTAGAAAGTTGTGAGTTGTGAAAATGACATGATCTAGGACCTTTAAACACACTGTGTTTGTGATTTTCACATTAAAAGACTAGTGTAAAAATGCTACTGTAAAAACCTGTTCGTTGGTTAAAAGTAATTTTCCTTACTATATATTGTGAATAAATGTAATAGATCTTACATTACATTTAATGCCATTTTACAGTAAAATACTGTTACATATACAGAGTTCTGGCATGAAACTCTGATGGTGCAGTCTGATAGGCAAGGCAAGGCAAGGCAAGTTTATTTGTATAGCACATTTCATACACAATGGTAATTCAAAGTGCTTTACATAAAATAAAATAAAAACAATAATCACAACAATAAAACAAGGAATTTAAAAAGTTTGAAAATTATTTAAAATAGGTCTAACTCAATCTGACATAATAACATCATTATCACATGGCACAGCTGACTGGTTGTC
Organism: Sinocyclocheilus rhinocerous; assembly: GCF_001515625.1. Lineage (NCBI taxonomy): Eukaryota > Metazoa > Chordata > Actinopteri > Cypriniformes > Cyprinidae > Sinocyclocheilus > Sinocyclocheilus rhinocerous. The sequence continues at coordinate 722,951 of NW_015625585.1, forward strand.
TCCTGTATTGGTAGCCAATGAGCTCGCTGCTCAACATTCAAATATATGAAAATTACAGTTTTTGGAAGTAAAAACAAATAAGTCATTGTATAATTTATAGTGAGAAAAACGTAAATTGACATTCCCAGAATTTCCTGCAGGACACTTTGTTTTTTTCCGTTGAAAAAAAGTTTTTTTCTTATCGGTTATGTACATTAAGGTTTTATGTTACACCTAAGAGTAAATTAACAGTAAGTTTCCATACAGTGAATAAATATAAAAGATCTACCCTTATCAGTTAATTAAAAGTGGTTAATTAATATTAGTATTTTTTAGGATAGACTTGAAGTCTATCCTTCGTTTTTGTCCTCATTAAATTAAATTTAGCATCTGATTAAGATTAATCACCTGATTAAGTTCTACTGGTTCATGCTAACCAGTCAAACCATGACCCATTGGCATCCAAATATATTCCTGCATGTATTGTGTAATGTTGTTTCATTCTTTTTTCCCAGTTTAATGTGCAGAGACAACTAAAATTAAATGTGTTAGTTGACTTCACAAGAGTATAAGAAATGTGGAAGATAGAAAAATTACTAGTGGCACAGAAATTATGCACTCATTTATATTCATTTATTTATTATAAATAAAATATAAAAAATATAATTTAAATATAAATACATGTATTATAAATAAAATACAATTATGAATACATTCTAACATTTTTGTCTGTCTGAGATGTGGCTTAGCTGTCGTCACACATACTCTGATACGTTGAGCCGTGGTGCTCAAGTGGATGGTGCGGGTTTGAGTGTGGTTTGTGACATTTCCTCAATTCGCTCCCTCCTTTTCTCACCAATATTTTTTGTTCTCTCTCCATTATCCCTCTGCATAAAAAGTCCAAAGGTAAAATGGTGTTTTAGTTCTGTGGAGACGTGCTGAAATGGCGTTTGGTGTCGTACTGTATCGCGTACCTTGTCAGTGTCGTGCGCTTTGCTTGGCCATTTGTTGGGATAAACAGGAAAGTGTGTTCAAGCGCCAGCAAAACAGTGTAAAGAAATAGTCTTTGTCTGACAGAAATAAACATTATGATGGCCCAGAGAACATCACACAGACAAGAAAGCCACTGTCACACTGATAGCATCTCTTCACGCTCTGATATTGCACACTTCTGTCTAATTTTTCTCCTGGATAGATGGCTTGCCAGCGCTTGATAAATAGCAATTCTGACTTTGTCTTTGACATTTGGCATTTTCAGCAATTATTCTTTGACAGACAGAGATATGAGGGAGAGAAGAGGAACAATTTATGGCATATGTGTTTTGCATTGAGGACTTTAATACTTGCTAGTGGGTGTTACAAAGAGGAAGGCTGGAAAAGAGAAAACGTGGGGTCTTAATCGCAAAGAATTGGGCTGGGTGAGAAAATGGCCACTATTGAGCCACTGTATGCATTGGAAATGTTGAAGGGCTTGAGTGCAAAGGGGCTCGTCAAGACAAAATTTAAGAAGCTTACATCCAGCTGTGAAAGTGAAATAGGCCGTAAAAGTGTTATTGGCGTCATGTGGTGATTTCACACAGTAGGCCTCCTGCTCCAATTCCCAAAGACGTCTAAGCAAGCTAATAATTGTGTTATATTTTTCAGCATTCTTTTAAAGATGATCAGCAAATTTCTGAAATGCAAAATGTCTTTGCTTCTACTGTTGTCCGTACAGTTGATCACTTAATTGTATTGCTTTTTGTCCTGTATTGGATCCCCATCTGCTACATTTGGCATTTGTAAGAACAGAGAGAATCGCTTAAAATATGTGTTCAGGGCTTATAATCTAGATTATAAAAAATTAAATCTATCATTAGTAAAGTAGATTTTTTTGTTTATGCTTTTTTACCTCATGGCAATATGCAGAAGTTTTGCCTAAAGTTTTGCCCCTGTTCATGTTTGGCCTCTTATCCAGCAATTTTATTAGGGTGTTTTGGGTCGCTTATATTTATGAGGGGGAAAAAAGTGCAAATCTTGAAAAAATACTATTAAATAAAATGCTAAAAAAGTAGTATTTTTTATAAAGTCTTGACTAGTAGGTGGAGCTGTCACCAAATGCTTCTTGTTGCTCTTGGCAGCAACACATCAAGTTTCATGTCTCTAAGATTTGTAAAGAATTGTTTCATGTCTTTGACGTGTTACACTTGAACAGTGTAGTATATCAGAAACCTTTTAATAGCTCTTTGCTGACATGGACTGTGAGTTTTCTGATGAAATCTGATGAAACCTGTAGAATAAATTAAAATGGTGGAAAATCTAATTGGACAGAAAATGAAAACACTGCGAGCAATAAAGCAATAAAATACATGAGCAGTACATGTCCAACATGTGAAAATGTTATTTTCATATTATTTTAATAATTTTATAGTATTTTGAATTAACTTTTCTTTTTATATTTTCAGTTTTTATTTTAAAGGGGTCATATGATGCGATTTCAATTTTTCCTTTCTCTTTGGAGTGTTACAAGCTCTTGGTGCATAATGAAGATCTGTAAAGTTGCAAAGACTAAAGTCTCAAATCCAAAGAGATATTATTTATAAAAGTTAAGAGTCAACAACACCTTTAAGTTTTTTAAAATGTGTTATGAGCTTTTGTCATTTTAATATATTTTTTTTATATTTCTATATATCCTTTTAGTTTCGTTTATATTCATTTCAGTTTTAGTAATTGAAGTACTTCAAATTAAACTTAATTTATTTCAGTTGGTTGCAAAGGCAACATTTCTAATTTTCATTTAAGTTTTTTTTTCATCTAATATTTATATTTTGTTTCATTTAAGCTTTATTTCAGCGAACAAAAATGATTTCAAATTGTTTGAAGCTTTTAGTTAACAATTACAACATTGATTTCCAAACCATTCGGTCCAAAGATTTTTTCTAAAAACTGTTGGTGGCACTAAAGAGTTTGGGAGGCCGAGAGTTTGGATAGTAAATATAATGTAGAAACTTTAATTTTCTGTAAAGCTGCTTTGCAACGATTTGCATCGGGAAAAGCGCAATACAAATAAACTTGAATTGAATTGAATTAAAGGGATAGTTAATGGAAAAATTACAATTCTGTCATTTACTTACCTTTTAAGTAGTGCTGGGCGGTATGACCAAAAATTTATATCACGGTATTTTTCAAAATTATACCGGTTTCACGGTACAGGACGGTGTATTTTTTTTTTCATTCATGACCGAGTGTTAACCATATTTTCTACTGATTGAGTATATTGACTTAGAATGCCCTATTTTACTATCATGA
>NW_015625585.1:726239-750981 GCF_001515625.1 Sinocyclocheilus rhinocerous
AGCCAGACTTCCATAGTATGGCACAAAAAAAAAAAAAAAACTATGGAAGTCAGTGATTACCATCAACCACCAACCATTCTTCAAAATATCTTCTCTTGTGTTCAGCAGAGGAAAGAAACTCATACAGGTTTGGAACAAGTGGAGGGTGAGTAAATGATGGCCGAATTTTAATTTTTGGGTGAACCATCCCTTATGAACCTTCCCAGTGTGCCAATACAGTTATATGGGCTGCCACTGACTCCCATGATGCATGAAGAATTAAAAAAAAAAACGTTGGTTTTTGGTCCCTTGAAAAAGAAATGATGGCTCCAAAACGTTAAGGAGAAGGAATGAGGACAGTCTTGTTTTAGCAGAGAAGATTATGAGAGTATGAGTAAGAGACAGGACATATGAAGCAGGAATGCTTCTGAATACTCACAAACATCAGTGGGGAACTTGTACCTACAGTAGGTGAGTAGATGCGGTGAGGAAATTGCCTGTGCTGCTTGCTGTTTTTGATATTGTGTCCTCCAGGAAGATCAGTCCAACAACCTCATGACCACTAGCCTAAACTGTCCTCCGAAATATCACCATACGCTTGTAATCGCATGATCCCATAATTAGATTTGAAATGAGAACCCAGGAGCAGCATCCGTCTTCAAAGACTATCTCCAGGTCATAGAATGTCTTCCAGGAGCTCAAACATTCATTCCCTCCTCCCGGTTCTAACTAATCTCTTCAGGTCGCCTTCCAAAGTTCTGGTGCCAAGTGATAAAATTCTCTCATCCACTCATTCATGAAGAAGCTGGTCACCATGGACACCCTCCATCTGCTTCCATAGCAACCTCGAGTGCAGATGGTGTCACCACTGAGTCCTTAGACTGGCTTAGACTGTAAAACATGAAATCAAAGTTGACCTTTTAAGTGACTAGTTAGTTGATTACTCTTTCACACCCATACTAATGTCTTCCTTCTGTAACACCTCACAATTAGGTTCAATTTGTTAAAGACTAGTTACATAAACTATGAAAAAACATTTTAAAGCATTTATTGATGTAGTATAATATTATTTTAAATATATTGATAATTTAATTTATGTTAGTTTATATTAGATACTTAAATCTAGGTAGATAGATAGATAGATAGATAGATAGATAGTTCTTCATTGTTAGTTAAAGGTACCTATGCATTAACTTATTATTCTATTTCAGTCAAAAAAACATCACATTACGGTAGTAAAATTGTTTGTGAATACCTTTATGTTTAATGTACTGTATGTGCTTTTGTGGTGAATAGTCAGGTTCAGTCGGGTCATTTAAAAATATATATATATTTATTTATATTTAAACTTATCAAAAAATGTCAGTACTAGAAGGTGAAAGAAATTCCTTATAACCTGAGATAACAAGCTTAGAATGTAATTACAACCAAGCAATGCAATATCCAGTTGGTGACCTTTCAAAACCATGCTGTTTTAAATTCCAGCTTTATTCTTGTTAACAAATATAGGTATTTGCAAACAATTTTATAAGATACAAAACAATAAGGTTAGCAATGACATAAGCTCATTGGAAAAACGTGCCTCTACCTACTAAAAAAAAAAACATACCTATAAATAACAATCCACTGCAGATTCCAGCTGAAATGAACACTAGTGGTGGAAAACACCAACAATTTTTATTCTTTTCACACAAATTTCTATTACAGGGGCAGATTATCAATTAAAAATAACCTTGCACAATATTATGTTTTGACCTCAAAACAGGTTTACCATATTGCATGATTTGTAAGCCAATACATTTTGAAGTTTGCATCACATAATTAGCTTCATATGGCTTTTCTGATGTAAACTTGCTTGCTAGCTCACCTGGTTCAGCGATGCAGAGCACTCGGGTACGAGTCCTGTGATACACGTCGCAATAGAACAGCTCAAAGACTTGCAGAAGCAAGCTAAAATGGCATGGTTGCTTCAGCAAACATTTTGGATAAAACTGAACATGCTTTAAGCACCCCTCACTGGACATCTCACTTTTGAAAATAATGCAAAACATGCAAGAAGCAACGCCACAGGCAGGTTTATTTTTTTCTAAAGAGGTTGGTAAGAAAGCAAAGAGTTTTTGAAAGCTTGCATATTTCTTAGCTTACATGACATGAGAAAATTGCAACTTTAAACACAGGGCTTGATGTAAGTGATATTGACACATGAAATAAATGTTTTGTGCTTATTATACTGGGGTGCAAAACCATGCACATGTAAGGTACTTCACTTTCACAGCCTTTGAATGAAAAATAAACTAACATTCAGTGACAGCTGATCCATTCCAGTGAATATATCTGCAGTGTTTAATTTGAATTAACATCTTTTAATTTGATGAGCACATCCTTTCACGTCACATCGTTATTAGCGTGACATGATTAGCTGTGATACAGTAATGTTTAATGAAGGGTGATGTTATTCTAACAAGTCAAATAATTTGGAATTAACCTATCATAACATTCATTTTCATTCTGACACTGGCTAATTTAACTAATTTGCACAACATTAGTTGACTTAAGACATACTCAGTCATGTCTTAGCAGTTAGCGTATGTGTTCTGACACTTTAAACCAGAATGCTAATGAGGGCAACACTGGTTTGGCTCATTTCCTATAAATGTCCCTGTCACTAAAGGTGTCCAAAAGACCAAAAACTGTTTACTTTTTGTGTATCAGTGCTAATACTAACATAGCATCGCTTATCCTCTCTGTAACTAATCATAAGGTAGTTAGTTAGTTTCCCAGCCTTGCCAAAGTTTTAGATTGGTTTTGGACACCTGTCCGCTGGTAACCCTGGGAGTCCAGTTGACTAACCAGCTAAACTAGCCAATTTCATTCTCTCTCTTGCAGGTTCACCATTCAGAGATGAGATCACATTAGGCATACTGCAGCTGCAAGAGAACAACAGATTAGAAGTCCTAAAGCGTCGATGGTGGGAGGGCGGAAAGTGTCCTAAAGAAGAAGACCATCGAGCCAAAGGTGAGTGAAGCACTGTTATTATACTAACTAGCACCTGAACATAACATACTGTTCTGTTACTGAACATCCTGATACCAACGGTACTGGCACTTCAACTTATGGGTTCTGGTACGACCCTGAATGTATATATTCTTAAAGGGGTCATAGGATGCTACATGCACTTTTACAAGTTTCATCTGAGCCGCTGAAGACGCAGTGGATTATGTTTGTTTTTGAATGGAATGCGCCCCCGATCTACCTAAATGCGTCTATGTTTATGCGAATCATTCGTGATCCAGCTTCACCTACAGAAGAAGTGAGTAGTGTGTGTATTAGTATGAGTAAGTTTTGCTATTCTTACAGGGACAAAAATGTATCCTATTCATTTTATCCTATAGTTTTTCACCCTTTTATCATAAAATATTAGAAGAATGCTAAAACTGATGAATGTCTTTGTAAGGAAAACAGCTTTAAAATAATGTAAGGCAATCAAAGGTTCCTTAGATATCGCCATGCTTTTGCCAGTTTACAGTACATTAAAACAATTGTTTTGTAAGTTTTATATATAAATATTATGTTTAAAAAATGCAAATAAGGCATCAAGTTGGTGTGTGTAAGCGCTGTTGAAGTGGCGATTTCTGGCTCAGTGCATGAGAAAAACTTATTTTGAGAAAACAGCCTTTACAGATATGTATTGCAATTGAAATCTACAAGCACAAATAGATAAAATGTCATAAAATAAAAACTTAATGTGCATTTAGGATGTTTTCTTTCCACTAATCTGGAAGAAGTTGCGTTATGGAAGCAAAAGAGCCCAAAACCACAAAATAGATCAGTGCATGAAAAAACAATGGTTTTGCCTGAAGCGTCTTGCCTTAAATAATTTCTAATTTTGTGGCTAAGTATACCAATACTTGTATTTTTGGATTAGGGATGGATATGTATGAATACCCAAGGGTTCCCTCAGATCGTCCTGGAAATCCTGATAATATCAGAGAATTTCACAAGTGTGATTTCCAGGCCTGGTGAAGTCCTAGAAATGAATAAAGTTAATAAAATGTCAAGAAAATCTTTCTAGATACAGACATTTCTAAAGTATTTATTTGGTTATAAATTACTATTTGTGAGTGCAGTGTCAGCAAAATGATTTTTAGAAACAAACATGGATAATAGAAATTCATTGGTCATAAAGTGTGAGAATTCTGAATGTAGTGTTTGCATGGTGTGATTTGTTTACCTGCAACAGCCTTCCCTAGCCTACCTAAGTGTATCTTGCTCTTCAAATAAACAGCTATTTGTGTGAAATATAAAAAAATGAGTTTTCCTCAAATCACACTAATATTGGCAGTGTGGATGTTTGATTTCCTGTCGCTCTCTATATTGCTATAATGTTGCATATAGGATGTACTACATCCGTCTGATTCAAACAACAGATGCTTCACAGTTCTGCTAACTCTGTGAGTGTTTATTTGTGTGGTCTGGTGATATTTGCATTCTGTATGTTGTAGACTCATGCAGGCCCAGGGGGATTGGAGGGAAAATGGTAGCTATTTGGTGCGCAGGCATGAACACACACGTGCACCTGTGTGTGTAATTTCTCTTGTGTGGTTCGCAAAGCTTGTATATTCACCAGAAAGTGACATTTACAGTCTCTCAGGGTTATTTACAGGTCTGCAAGAAAATGTCAAATAATATGAGCTCTGTTTTTGTGATTCAGTACTGCTAAACCCAGAGTTATTCTGTGCACTTATTCTTGCTCAAACAAAGTTTTTAGTTGGTGTTTCTTTGTAATTGTATCAATGGCAACTAAACCACTTTAGTTGAAAGCCGAAAATCCCTGTCTGTTCTCAGCTGTTGTTGCTTCAGGAGTTCAATTTTAATGGTGACCCAACACGGAATAGAAGTTGATTACTGTGCAAATTCAAACAAGTTCATGGTAATAGAAATACATTTCTTCTTCTTTTTTTTTTTTTTTTAAGATATTTCTCCTTCCTTTTATACTCACAGTGGCTTCTGACATTCTTCCCACACAGTCCTGCACATTTTAGGTTCCGTTCCCTCATTATTATTATTATTGTTATTATTTTAATAAATTCATAGAAAAATATCATTTCAGACATTATTTATTTATTTATTTATAAAGAGAAATTAAAAATTGTACTTATCAAACCGCCTGGCTTCATGCTTCCGCTGATAACTCTAAGGAATACCGCCTACACCCACCTACATTTCTGAAATATATTTTAATAGGATCCCTCTGGAAACCTGCAGGAATGCAGATCTCTAATCAGATCCACAGTGTGTGTGTGTGTGGAAGGACGTTTCTGTGTGTTGCTCACATTTCTGTGTTTTTCCTTCAGGTCTAGGTATGGAGAATATCGGCGGGATATTTGTTGTGCTGATATGTGGGCTCATAATAGCTGTTTTTGTAGCCGTTATGGAGTTTGTGTGGTCCACGCGCCGCTCGGCCGAGAAAGATGAGGTACGCCTTCACTCCTGCCCCGTCCGAAACCACAGACACTCACGAGTAGGTCACAACGCCACCCAGTTACGCCGTCTGTGTTTGTGATGTAACTGTTCCATAGCTTTCACACAGTTTACCGCTCGTATTTTTGCAGCTCAAACAGTGTACATGGCTTTAAGCAGCAACAAGGTCATGGGTTCGATTCCCTGAAATTATCAAATGTATATGCATTGTGTGCTGCATATATGTTGCGTTTGATAAAAAAGTTGTTTGGAGTATGCACGAATGCTATTATAAACCATTTTAGTATGTTCATTTAATTAAATGGAAAATTAAAAATTTTCAAGACTGAAATTGAGAAAGAAAAAGGAAATGATTCTTTTTTTTTTTCTAAAGAAAATGCTTGCTCATGCAATTAGACAAATGGAAAAAATAAAGACTTAGTTGTTTTTGTACGGAAGACTCTACTTTGCAAACTTTATTCAATGCAGATTTTTCTGTATATCAAGTGGCAAAGCATGCCATTAGCAACAGCAAGCACATTTACTGATATTATATACTGTATATCTTGAATGCATTGTAAGTCGCTTTGGATAAAGTCTTCTACCAAATGCATACATTTAAATTTATGGGATTTTTTCACCCATTTATTAGTCTGCTAGGTAGATAAACCCCTAAGTAAGTGGTTCTCAACCAGGGAACCGGGGCCCACTATGGGGCCTCAGCAAACTTCCAAGGAGGCCTCAAGATTACTTAAAATGATTTATAATAAGACATAAAAAAGCATTAAAATAAGCTGAAACAACTAAAACTCAAGATATTTCTTATTTCAATTCACCCCCTCTTTGAAGAACCAGGATTAATTTTTTTGCGTTGAAATACCAGGAAATATGATGTAACCTAATTTTAATATAGAACTGGAAGTCATGTAAATTATTAACCTTATAATTCCATGGGTATTTTAATATATTTTATGACTATACGTTTTTCTACTGATGCCAAGCTCAAAATATTTTATTTATTTACAAATCGTTATCAAGTAAATAACGAGCAGCTGTACAAGTTATTGGGCCTTCAAATATTGTTGTGTGCAGTGCAGGGTCTTGAAGTGGAAAAAGGTTGAGAACCACTGCCCTAACTTTCATTATGAGATACAAATAGTGATGCCCACATTAGATAAATTATGTTCTGTTTTCACTTTTTGTCTTTTCTCCATATATATTTCCTTCCTGAATCTCTTTCCTCTCTCTTCCTCTTTGATCCTCACTAAGGTGTCAGTATGTCAGGAAATGATGACTGAATTCAGAAACGTTATCTCCTGTAAAAAGAACACTCGTATGCGGCGCCGGCGACCCCTCTCGTCCCAGGGCATCCTCCGGCCCCCGGCCCGTCTCCCTTTAGGAGCTCCCCGTCAAATGCGCCTTGTGCGGGAGATGCGTCTCAGCAACGGCAAACTCTACAGCGGGACAGGACCATTAACTGGCGCCGCAGCAGGACCGGGACCTGGTGGGGGCGCTGCGGAAATGGGCCCAGGCCCTCAGCGACTGCTGGAGGATCCTCTCAGCGCCAGTGTCCCCAGTAGCGCACCCGCTCTGGTCCCCACGGCGGCGCCCCGTGGCTGCACACACGTGCGGGTGTGCCAGGAGTGCCGGCGGATCCAGAGCCTTCGCTCCACGCCATCTTGCTCACGCATCTCGCCACTGGCCTCCGCCACGTCCTCTCTCCCACGTTTGCCACCGCCACCCCTCTCTGCCTCCAATACAAACACTGACAGCGAGGAAGGAGGCTCGGGCAGCCCACGCAGGGCCAAACCCACGCCCCCTCCAAGGCCGCTGCCGCCCACTAAAACTCCCTCTACCGATCTCCTCTGCAAGCAGGACTGAGACCGAGAGTAAGGAAACTTTTGTCGGGACAATAATTTAATGTAAATGAGTGCTGGAGGACAGACGGAAAGACTCTGCCCACGCCTCCAGTCAAAGTGACCTCTGGGATACTGCAAATAAAGGCCATTTTTGAATGCAAAATTACACTGAGTGAGAGAAAGATGATTCAGCCAACCGCTTGCTGTCCAAGTGTCTGGTTTTAACACCACGTCTTGCGGCAGCGCTCAGAAAGCCAGTGAGGTTTGGCATGCTGTTGAGACTATGTAATGCATATCCTGTGAAAGTATGCTATGCAACATGTCATAAAGGGAAAGGTGGAGGAAAACTATGAGGACAGCTGTTAGTTTTGCAAAGAAGTGTGGATCTTCTTCATGCTTTGTGATGGGGGACTGCGCTCCTGTGAGAGGACGATGGAGTCTGTACCTAAAACGTGTGCACATTGAACTGAAATGACTTTGGTGCAAATTCATTTTATTTTATTTCTTCATTCTTTAAATAAGTTGGGGAGGGTTACAATTCATTTTTATTCCTGAATGTCTCTTGCTTGTTTTCCTTTCTAGCTTCTTCTTTGGTTTCATTCTTTCAGTTCTTTTTAAAAAAAAAATACAATATTTGTTTTTTCCCTCTTGTTAATTTCTCTGAGGACAAAGTATATAGATTTTTGTAAGTTTTGTGGTCAGGAATTGGTTTTCCTCTTCTTCAACCTCTAAGATTACTCACCTGGTTTCAGTCTCTCATCTTCTGTCTTAAAGGGTTAGTTCACCCCAAAATGAAAATTCTGTCATTAATTACTCACCCTTGTGTTGTTCGAAACCCGTAAGACCTTCGTTCATCTTCGCAACACAATTTAAGATATTTTTGATGAAATCTGAGGTCTCTCTGACCCTCCCATAGACAGCAAGGTAACTACCACGCTCAAGGTCCAGAAAAGTACCAAGATGATCTGCAAAGTAGTCCGTGTGACATCAGTGGTTCAACTGTAAAGTTACAAACACCATGACATGCTCGCGTCATGATACTGTCGTGAACGCGCATCCACAAGTGACGCAGTAGAGACGAAAATGTGGAATAAAAAGGGTGAGTAATTAACGACAGAATTTTCCTTTTTGGGGGAACTAACCCTTTAAACACCAACTGTTAAAAGGGGTCATATGATGCTGCTAAAAAGAACATTATTTTGTGTATTTGGTGTAAAACCTCATTTTCCTCTTCAAATTAGATACAGTATAGATAAAATATACAGCATAAACCGCAAATATTTAATTGTACAATATTATAGAAATTGTTTTAATAGCTCCTGAGAGTTACCTTACAAATACGACTTTTATTTTTATTTTATTTCTCTTTCTGCTTTCATGGCAGCTTGTGCACGGGCAGTCGCTAGTGTGTTTACTGAGATGTTTACATGACTTGAATGCAGCTTAAATGATAAACATGTTCTAATTGCCCGTGTTTGTATGAGGTTGTGCAGCGTTTTCACTTTCATTGTGGATGGACAAATTGCTTGCGTCACGCCTGGTTAGGACACAATTGTTGTGTTGAATGCTACAGCTAATCTCTTTGCATGTTGTCCGGAATCGATGTATCCATTATGTTTAACAATTAAATGTTTTAGCATTCTTAGAAGGACGTCAGCACAGGTGAGTCACACTACATTTCACACGTTATTTAACCAAATATATGCAGTAGCTAAATGTCATCAACCTATTCAACAGGAGAATTCAACAGGAAAGATGATATTAAATCATTCCCACACATATTCTCAAGGAAATCTGACATTTGGTTATGAATTACATAAGGGCAGCCAAAGGGATATGATAAGATGACCAGGGGCGAATTTAGTGAATTGGGGGCCCCAGGCAAAATATAGGAATGGGACCTGATCAACTTTGAGGTTGTTGTTTTTTGTTGTTGTGATGCTTGCTGATGCTCAATGGTGCCCCATATTTGTGTCCAGTGTTTCTACTTTTTTCATGTACCTCTTAGAATCGCTTTCTTTCATGTTGTAGACCAATAAATAGCAATTGATTTACAGTTGAGATACAGGTTTTCACAAAAACAAAGTAAATTATAAAATGATAAACCTCACAATTGAGCCTTTAAACCATTTTTTTTTAAAGAGTCAGAAGTATAAATTATTATATTTATTTAAAACAGGGTTATGTGGGTGGATTTTCGCATTGGTCTGAACCAAAACTGCAGATGGGATTATTGAAAATGCACATTCATTCTCTGCCAGTAGGAGGCGCTTTTGGAACATCAGAAATATAGCGGTAAACAGCGCTGCGCTCATAAGCTACTTTATCAGATAAAATGAAAATACCATGAAAACTTTTCTGAAGGCAGGCGATTCATTCATATAAAAACTTGAATTAGTGAGAATGAGAAAAGTGTGAAAAAATATAAAATACATTTAATTTTAGTTATTTTAACTACAAATTTAAATGAAGCTGAAAAAAAAAAGAATGAAAAGGAAAGAATGCATTTACACACCTAAGGATTATAGGCTTATCAACCAAAAAAATTATTTGGCTCCTTTTCATGAATAAGCGGCATTTAAAACAATAAACATAAAATACCCACTGTTGATACACAAGAAGCAGGTTCAATGTGGATACACAGACGGTTGTCGTGGTAATAAACACCGAAAACAGCAACCGTTTGCGTGTCCGCGCTTAATGCGCATCTGGTGTATGAAAAGCATTTTAGGGGGCCCTTGGCTTTTGAGGGCCCACGGCGGTCGCTGACCTTTGCCTAATGGGTAAGTCCGCCCCTGAAGATGACTAAACAGAGCAGATGTCCTGCTTTTTGTGCTTTTACATGCAACAGAGAAAACAGGGTGAAATAATCTGTACAAAACTGCCTTCCAGTGGTTGACAGAAGCATTACCCGCGGATAGTGGCTTCATTGAGATTGAAAAAATATAAAATACATTTAATTTGTTATTTTAACTACAAATTTAAATGAAGCTGAAAAAAAAAAAGAATGAAAAGGAAAGAATGCATTTACACACCTAAGGATTATAGGCTTATCAACCAAAAAAATTATTTGGCTCCTTTTCATGAATAAGCGGCATTTAAAACAATAAACATAAAATACCCACTGTTGATACACAAGAAGCAGGTTCAATGTGGATACACAGACGGTTGTCGTGGTAATAAACACCGAAAACAGCAACCGTTTGCGTGTCCGCGCTTAATGCGCATCTGGTGTATGAAAAGCATTTTAGGGGGCCCTTGGCTTTTGAGGGCCCACGGCGGTCGCTGACCTTTGCCTAATGGGTAAGTCCGCCCCTGAAGATGACTAAACAGAGCAGATGTCCTGCTTTTTGTGCTTTTACATGCAACAGAGAAAACAGGGTGAAATAATCTGTACAAAACTGCCTTCCAGTGGTTGACAGAAGCATTACCCGCGGATAGTGGCTTCATTGAGATGTTCTCAGGCTGGTGCAGTGTTTTATGTGATTTTCTGGGTGTCTGGGGTAAAGTTAGGGCAGCAAAATTAGAGAAGATGGGAAGAAGCACAGACTGTGAGTTCAAGTGAAATGAGCAACATTGGCTTAAAGGAAAATACAGAATAGGACAAAATGAAAATCTATTTATAAACAATGTCTTCTAGTCCTAGTGAAAGGGTCAGAACATTACAGAGAGAGATGCATTTAAAGGGGTCATATGATGCAATTTCATTTTTTCCTTTCTCTTTGGAGTGTTACAAGTTCTTGGTGCATAAAGAAGATCTGAGAGAAGATGGGAAGAAGCACAGACTGTGAGTTCAAGTGAAATGAGCAACATTGGCTTAAAAGAAAATACAGAATAGGACAAAATGAAAATCTATTTATAAACAATGTCTTCTAGTCCTAGTGAAAGGGTCAGAACATTACAGAGAGAGATGCATTTAAAATAATTAACCTCAAATGTGTCATGCCCCTTGTGTGCTCCCTGACATTATAGTCAAGTGGATGAATTAAATTAAATTAATTAATTAAATTCCAAAATAAATGAATAAAATAAAATGCGCACATTTTTAGAGGTAAAAAGTTTTTGTCTGAAAAGCAGTGGCACAAATCATTCATTTGCATGTGATGTCTCAATTTGGTCAGTCTAACTGAGTTTGCTACTTCCACAGATGACAGATTTAAAATGTTTGTCTTTTTTTTATGGGACAGGGAAAATTATTTTGTTTAGTTATGGACAATTTCAGCCTCTGTTTAATTACAAAATGCAACAATAAGCTAAAGTTGGGGTTTGACTCAGGTACATTTTCTCATTGGAAATCTTACAATCGTTAAAGAGCGTTTTCCCCTGTTTAGCCATGTTGTATCTCGTTTTGGACACCAAATGAGCCAGGACTGTCACTAGTCCCCCCTGCAAATATATAAATGCATGGTGTCCCTGATGTACTTCACAAAAGTGATGAAAAACTGATTATTTTCTGACATTTATATTTGACTTTTGTGAATATGATATTCTATTTTTAACAGTAGGTACTGTTAGGATTTTCTGCTTGTTTGAATCCTGATTCATTTAAAATTGGAAAATTGGAAATAATGACCATTGATGCATAGCAAAGTCAAAACAGTGATTCTTGAGACATGTACAAAACATTTCCCATGAATTGTCCCAAAATCATGGCATTGCATTATATTCCTTACACTATCCCTTAAACAGTAACTGAGTATATGTAATCTGGATTCCAAAAATGAAGTACTTGTAATTAATTATATTACATTTTAAAATGCTTCATAATCAGTTACAGTCACTTCTTTATGGATTTATTCAGTTTCAGCTCACTCTTGAGCAGACCGACAGCCAGCAGTGTTGTTCCACTGTCATTCAGCTCTCCAGGGGATCGCTGTTATAAGTATAAACACCTGTAAAGCTTCACAGACGGCCGTGTATTTCACAGGCATCTGTCTCTGTAAGTGTTCTCTTGCAGAACCACACAAGCGCAGCTGCGTGTCCTTTGACTGCGGGATGGATGAGGAAGAACCGCAGCATGTGACAGGTGGCCGAATGCAAAATTCACAGATGAATCCTTAAATGTTCCTACCAAAGACTAAGACATTTTAATTTCAAGTCCCAAAATACTATTTATCAGTATCTCGGAGAGCATGTTCAAAGAGACGACTATAGGTAAAACAAAAGAGCTGTCACTTTCTCTTATGATGCCATGGTGGTAAAGTAAGAGAGAACAGATATAAATATGTTGATCTAAGACACTGCATGTGATGGAGAAAAAGAAATATAATCACTGTTCTGTTTATAATCATTCTTTTTGCGATCAGATCACTATTGCCAATTATTAATAACACCCTAACCGAATTTTTGGCTGTTCCTTTTTCTGCTACTCCCATGTTCAAGCATGAAGCGTCTCATTTAGACACTAGGAGTCAGTAGAAGCCAGAAATACAAATCCTCATCCCCACATTATATATTGTAGCAGTTAAATGTTTTAAGTTACCTGATGCAATGATTCCTAACAAGGGGTATGAATAGCAGGTTATTTATCTATTATATATATATATATATATATATAATAAATGAACTTTTCCACGACATTCTAATTTATTGAGATGCACCTGTATGTATATATATATATATATATATATGCGTGTGTGTTTATATGTTTTATTATTTATGTTTTATATATGTTTTTTATTTATAATAATTGTATTCACATTTATTGGTATATTTTACGTTTATCTTCGATATATTATTATTAATTTTATTTATATTTGCAGGCCTATGTATTATAAAAAATGTGATTATTTATTTTTACGTTTTTTACGTGCACATATTTCAATGTTAACATGTTAGCCTGATCTTGTGCATGCTTTTGTATTTAATGCTGATTTTACTTGATAAATAAAACAGTTTGTTTACTTTCACTGATTCAGTATTCTATGCAAATAGGCAATATGCTGTGTGCTTTTATGTGGTGAGGGAAAAAATGCCAATGACGAATACTAGGGGGCAATGTTTCCCATTAATGAAGCACAGTAAAAGATGACATCAGAAGAGTAGCCTACAGGTTGAACGGGGCGGGGTTTCAGATAAACTGGTTGGGTGTGTCGCGGTAGCTTTCTCAAGTTCTTACAGAGAGTTCACACCGTCTCACATTCCTGTCTGTCTTCCAGGGACTCACATCTCTCCATATGGATTTCTGTAACTTTTGGCTGGCTTTGCTCATTTTGGCCGTTCTCGGTAAGTTAAAAACAAAAATTTAAAAAGATAAAAATGTCACTTAGCACATTTAGACATTTATTTTTAAATTTCCAAAATTAAAACGTATCTAAATTTCATTTAAAGATTTTAAACAGTAGCCTACACCAGGACATAATGTGTAATGTGTAGTTTTATTTTTATCCTTAAGTGTCCTGACTGAAAACCATTCTTCTTATAGGATGCTGTTCCGAGGGCAGTCCGCTTCTCAGCGACAAAACGAACGGCGTTATCGGTGAGTCGTTCTATGGTTTATCTATGGGTCGGTGCGTTTTTGTTATCTATTTTTAAATAATTTTGATATTTATTAATGTTGAAATGTATGGAAAAGAAGTGCTTTCAGTAATTTTGTAGTTTAGAAGTTTGCCACAATGTATGATTTATTTTAGGAATTTATTTTGGTTATTATTATTACTTAAAAAATGTCTGCCAAATCAAATTCAGTGTGGCATAACCCAAGCCATTTTGTTGTCATGTGACAAGAAAGCCTGTTGTTGTGTACTCACATATTCAAGGTGCAAGAATAGTATTCGAGTATATTTTCAATAGATGGTTGCACCACCATTGGTTCATTATATCCAAATATTATTAAAAAATGTAAAAAAACTATTCATTAAATACTTTCTAAGAACTTAGCAAAGGTGTTTAGATTTGTCTAGATTTATCTAGATTTCTCTTTACCTCATTGACCAGGTAAACATGTGACCTTCAAGACAACAATCACCTCAACACAGGATTTTCTAACCGTAACATGGAATTTCAACAAAGGTCAAGTAATTGCACCAATAATCACAAGCATTCCATCATCAAACACCGAAAACATTGATGAGAAATACGCCAGCAGAATCATCTACAATAAGACGACGTGTGAGCTTCAGCTCGGGCCGCTGGTGAAGGAGGATGGAGGGGAATATACTCTCACTGTAGTCACTCTCATGGGAAAGCAACTGTCTGGACAGATAGACCTTGAGGTTCTTGGTAAGTATTGACTATCCAGTGCAATCAAAGGTATACAGTGAGAGATTAGACACTTGGGTGGTGAAGCCTAGTGGTTGAATGTCTGAGCTGATGAATAAAGGGTTGAAGGTTCAAGTCCCGCACAAATTTGTTAAAAGCATCAATTGAACACTAAATGTGAACTTCACAGCAGTTCTTTAAAGGGGTCATATGATGCGATTTCAAGTTTTCCTTTCTCTTTGGAGTGTTACAAGCTAATTGTGCATAGATAAGATCCCTGAAGTTGCAAAGACTAAAGTCTCAAAACGTTGCACCGAATAAGAAAAACGGTTAATCTCGCAGCCAAGCATTGGGTTAATTTCAGATAATATGGAATTTGCATTTGGTTTTTGAGAACAATGAATGGTATGATTGAATCAGCCCTAGTGGATAGTAGTGATGACTCATTTTATGACTTGATTTAAACTTATGATTGCAGCATGATTCATTTTAAAGACATTCATTCAGTGACTTGAGATCAAGCGTTGACAGACTTTAGATCTGTCTAGGAGGCTTTCTTGATGAAAGATGTATGTTGTCAAATCTCAGGGTTGGTTATCCAAAGGTTGTTGGTTGGATCGCCCAAGAAGCAAGTCGTGACCTGTCACTATTATGGCCTTGAGCAAGGCACTTAACCTCAATGTTTCTCTAAGGTTTCATTCCTTTGGAAAGTCTAAGAAAGAGCAAAGATGTTTCTGAATGGACACAATCCATGGTTTTCTTCTCTTTTCTCCAGAACCCGTAACGGACGTTAAGATTTCATCGAATGTACCTGAAGCTGTAGAGTTCAACAGCACCGTGGTTCTTACCTGCTCTGCCAAAGGCTCCTTCACATACAAGTGGATGAACGGATCAGACACTTTGGTGGTGGATGGCACGCATGTACAGCTAAACACAGTTGGCAATGTGCTAAATATTGCTGAAGTTCGCCGTACAGATCTGCGAGGACCCATCGTCTGCATTGCAGAGAATGCACTGGAGTCAGGGAGGAGCGCTCCCTTCAATCTCACTGTGAGCTGTACGTACCTGATCACACCCACACACGCTTAGTCTGAGACATATACACAAATGCCTTTAAAGGAATAGTTCAGCAAAAAAGTTGTCATTGATTACTCACCCTTATGTCGTTCCAAGCCCATATGATGTAATCTTTTATGTTTACGCAATACTTTTCCATGAAAAATTGCACCATAAGTGGTGCATACAACTTCTGCACTATATTACAAGCGTTTAGAAGCCATTCTATAGCACTGTGTGAGAAACAGTTCACAATTTTAGTTGTTTTTAATTGAAAATCCTCTTGTTTGTACCTAGTTTTTGTCCAGGTTACTCCGGAGTGGCATGTGAAGTAGCATGAACACAATGTACCATTTTTTGGCACGAATATGGGATAAATGTAAGATTTAGCATAGGGGAAGATTATCAATTAAAAGCTAATGACATTTCGGTCTGTTCCGAAGGTCTTTGGCACTTTTTTTGTATTATTGTGTAAATATGCCACAACTTAATTTTTTTGGCTGAACTATTTTATTAAGACAATAATAATGGAAATGTGTTACATAATGACCCTGATTTTACAACAAAGCTGATTGTGTCTTCACACATAAATTCACACATGTCTGCCATACAAACACTTGCAGTAAAACTTACTAATACACTCTATGATTTGAGCAGTACTGGTGCAGATAAGTTAAGGTTGTCTTTTGTTTTTACTGTCTCCAGTCTTTGTCTCTGCAGATGGTGTGCACTAGAAAGCACACATGACAGCAGAGATCAGAAGAGACTTTCTAGTTCAGACAGGTTCTGTTGCAGGTGCAGGAAAAAATGCAGGCTGAGCTTAGATAAAATATGGTTGTGAATGAGCTTGTGAACAGCAGGAAGAGGATGAATGTTTTAAAATAGTGTTTGTTTGTGGATGTGTGAATTTACATTCTAAACAGATCCAGATCAAATCTCTTTGAAGTGCATGGTTTGGTCATGAAGTAAAGGCATTGCAGCGGAATCTCTTGAGTCTTAGACTATCAATGCTTTCTAAAAATATTTTTGAGTTGCAGTAAGATTCATAGGCTTAAATTTGAACTGTAACCACATCCTGATACTCAAAATACATCCTCCTGATTTAAAGATAACATTTACACTATCCTAAAAAAAATGGAGGATGTGAAATGTAACTGATGTTTTTTTCTTCTAGTAAAAACGTATATTCAACAACTAGAATTGTATTTCCTTATAAAATGTATTGGGATTTATCTAAAATCTCTAAAACATAGCTGCCTTGCAAGTACTTTATGAAGCTTTACTTGTGCCTCTTTTTCATCAGCATTTTCATCTTATTTTTTTCCTTTATCTAGATGGCCCAGAGAAAGTCGTCATGACACAGACTCCAACAGATTCATTTCTTAAGAAAGGCTCTAACTTAACACTTGCATGCTCAGCCCAGTCTGACCCTCCCGCTCAGCTCCAGTGGATGCTTAATGGGGAGGAGATGCCTCAGAAGACCACGGCCAGCATTACCCTCACCAATGTAGATGAAACAAACAGTGGAAACTATAGCTGTGTGGCCTACAATGCGAAGACCAACCGCTACGTTCCATCGCTGGTTGCTGTGGTGTCTGTTCTGGGTAAGTCAGAAGCCTGAAGTCATGTAGAGATGCTTTGAATACAAACGGAAGTTGCATCAATCGTGCATTGTTTCTCTAGTACTACTATTACAGCAGTTTGAGTAAATGCAAATGCATACAGTCCACTATTAAAAATATGTTCCAATAAGAACCAATGAGAATGTTTTTTTATTTTTTATTCTCAAATCACATTGACAATGATAAGTTGATGATGATAAACATTTTTTTTTAGGAAATTACTGTTCATAATATACAGTATCTCACAGAATTGAGTACACCCCTCACATTTTTGTAACATTTTCAGGACTCACAACCGCATTCTCTGAACACTCGCGCTGGGTGAACGGAACCGGACTGGAAAACTAGTTGTCTGTCACGTCATACAGTGTGAGAGAGAGCCACTCTGCCGCACAAAAGCGCGTCTACCGTGTGTTACGTGTTTTCATGTGTGTTTTCGGTAACTTACAGTGATGGAGAAATGAGCTGCGTGTCATCTTAACCTTTTTTAGGATCCCGTCAGTTTTCCACCGTAGCCGCCGCTCCCGTCAGTTTTGTGTTCTGTGCGCGATTCAAATGGCCCATTCCCCGCCAAAATTTAAAAGCTGCTGTTGGTTAATGAAGATTTGACGAAAGAACTCGCAGCTCGATTGGACTCTTGTCGTGTCAGAAAGTGATACGACTTTCAGTTTTATACACGTCGTCATCTTTGAATTTACTTTGGTCACTGTCGCTATGGTTACTAGTAAGGAATACGGGCTTGACTCCCGTTGCACATTCATACAGACAGTATTCTAAACACAACTGTAAGCTGCTGTGTGAACGGGACATTTCGAGACTCACACCTGTAAAGAAAATGCGGTTGTCAATCCTAAAAACTGACAGTGTGAACGTAGCCTTACTAACTCTCATTGCTAGTTCGCTAATTTGTGGCCAACCAAGTGGCTATGAGACACATTGGGAGGTTCAGTTACAAAAACAGTACATTATGTCCTTTTACATAATTTGTAGTTGAATTTACATAGTTTTAATCCATATTTATATAAAATATAACTCTATTTATTCTCTAAAGAACAATCTAGTGAAAAATAGTTCTTGTTAAGAGGCTGCATAGAACCACCATTGTTTTTAAGAGTGTAAGTTAGCAAATACATCCGTTGAAATCTTTTGATTAGCAGTGGGGCAGAACAGAGATAGACATGCTTTACCACGGTGGCTTCATTGCCAAGAAGTGAGATAAGGATTAAAAAAATTGAAGTACTCTGGAAGAGGAACAAGTATATTTGCCTTGAAAGGACAATGGAAACTAAACTGAAATGAGATTTGAGATCTCTGTTAAATGATGAAGGGTTAGTTTACTTTGAAATGGTCATTCTTATTCATTAAGTACTCGTGTCATTCCAGTCCCGCATGACTTTCTTCCCTGGAACACAAAAGTTGAATTGCTGCTGGTTGCACTTCTCCAATGCAATTACAACGAGTGGGAACTGAGGCTTTGAAACTTCAAAAAGGACACAAAGACAGCATAAAAATAAGACTCGTCATGCACTATATTCCAAATCTTCCGAAATCCTACGATAACTTTAAATGAGGAACAGACAGAAATTTAAGCTGAGACTCACAAAAAATCTTGACATCTTCCTCAGCTCTTCTTAATATGTTCAATAGTCCTTTTCAATTTATTAATCAATCAAGATCAAGATGCATTTTCACCATTTGAATAGCTTGAAAGCTTCAGACCCCCATTAACTGTAATTGCATGTAAAAAAAAAATAAAATAAATTCCGCTGGTTGCTCTTCAGAATTTGTGCTTTGATGTTACACTGAAAAATAGAAAGTCATACAAGGTTGGAATGACATTGACAGAATTTTCGTTTGTGGGTGAACTATACTTTTTAATATCACCAAGCAATGGCTTTTTGTCTGTCTATTTGTCATTATTCAAAATGGCTTCCTGGCTTACAAGTGCTTTTAAAAGATGAACCTGTTCGTCTGCTTTACTCTGAGGTCTGCCTCGGCTCACGTTAGTGGGTGGAAGTTTCAGGAATGTTCTGCTTTCTTTGATTGAGGGCAGATTGACTTTACACGGCTTCTGAACCTGTGGTCTCAGGCTCTGTGGCTTTTGTAAAGAACTGTGTCTTCCCCTGAGGTGTTTCCACGTGTGTGAAACCTACACTCTAAAGAAAGCAGAATACAAACTGTCTGACGTCACATACGTTTTGGGCAGGTACCGCTTGGGTAAGGTTTCACTTGCAGAATACAGGAGTGATCTGTCAGGGCAGGGTTCATCTTAAAATTGTAACCGTAATGCGTTTTTGTCTCATTGATTTTGTATAAAATTTTAATGCAAACCGTTCATGCAAAACAGATTTCATGAGATCTAATATGAAGAACTCTCTTGGGTTACAAATGCATGTCTCGAAAGTTTTTCTAGATGAATTAAGAGAGTTAATTTGCAGCTGTTTGCATGCGTCTTACACGAAACTAAAAACACAGGCAGTGAGGAGGAAGACAATGTGTGCTGAACGGTAGAGTTGCAGGTATTTGGTCAATGCAATGTGTCTGAATCAGACTGGTACATTCCACAGTAATGATGTCTGAACAAACATGGTCAAAAAGTACTGTAAATGCTGTGGTGAATGAAGCTGTTGAGAGGTTATCTCATAGGGTGACCATATGTCCTGTTTTTCCTAGGCATGTCCTGGCCGGATGTCCAAATTGCCTAAAATGTCCGGGTTTGGCTTTTTCTAATTGATGTGCTCTCTAAAGTCCTTATACATTATGTGTACATGTATTTGCATTGCTTTGACCATTCTCTGTAGATCCTGCCTTCTCATACGCCCCACTATTGGTCAAACTACTTGTCAGTCATTAACTTCAGCAGGTATGAAAAGAATGGGAAAACAAAGGTAATTTAGAAATCCCGGCCAGGATTGTCTTTGCATCTTTTTCTAGGCAAGAATCACACACTTAGACAGAAAGTTACCAATCTGAGTTTAATCTGTTTTTATGTGCTGTTTACATTACCATTCTAAAGCTTGCGGTCAGTATGATTTTTTTTTTTTTCTTTTTTGAAAGAAGTTGATACTTTTATTCAGCATGAAATGTATCAAAAGTGACAAAAAAAGATTGTTTCAAAAAAAATGCTGTTCTTTTGAACTTTCTATTCATCGACAGATCAAAAAAAAAAAAGGTTTTCACAAAAATATGAAACAGCACAACTGTTTTCGACATTGATAATAATCAGAAATGTTTCTTGAGCGGCGACTCAGCATATTAGAATGATTTCTGAAGGATCATGTGACGCTGAAGACTGGAGTAATGATGCTGAAAATTCAGCTTTGCATCACAGGAATAAATTACATTTTAAAATATATTCAAAGAGCAAACTGTTGTTTTAAATTGTAATAATATTTCACAATATTACTATTTATACTGCATTTTTAATTAAATAAATGCAGCTTTGGTGAGCGAAAGAACTTTTCAAACTTTATTCTCTCCTGCTAACGTTGAGGGTCCATAATCTGAAAGCATCACTTATTTTTTTGTCTTCATCTATTCTGTTCTGCTAGAGGCCTTATCTGGAACAAATATCTCCAGCTCCTCATCACTTCTCATCGCTGGCAACAGCACGGTCAACATCACCTGCTCGGCAGCCACTGGAAAAGCCGAAAGCGTGGAATGGCTGAAGGACAGCAAACCTCTGACTCCTGGCGACCGTGTCATTCTCTCAGCCGACAAGAAAAGTCTGACCATCGTTAAAGTTGTTAGAGAGGATGCGGGCGACTACAAGTGCCAGCTGAAGAACAAAGTCAACAAAGACGAAAGCACCTATAAGATGGTGATCAACTGTAAGTATCCAAGAGAGGATAGTTTCATTGTAATACTGTTTGTGTGATCTGCTCTTCACTATGATCGTTCATACAGTAAATCTATTCGTACATGAATTGGTGTGTTGAATTGAATGCAACAATTAACATAGGGGCTTTACGTAATAATTGTTAACCTTCACTGTGACTCAACCAGACGTGATTTTTAAAAGGTTTAAATTTATATATTGTATTGTATACATTATTTATATATTTAATTTTATTAATACATTTTTTATTTATTAAAAATGTATTATACATTTTAAATTAAATGAATAATTTATTTGAATTTTAGATATTTATTATTACACGATTACAAGATTCACGATTAATTAATATAATATCTATTTTTTTCCCCATTGTATCACTGAAATCTCATTGATCATAAATCCACCTGTTATATATTAATTGCTGAAAATTAAGCATTCTGATTGGCTGAGATTTCATCACTTTGGGCAGTGTTCCACTTTGGAGGACAGAGACATGTGTGGTGGCTGCTTAGGACATGGTTGATTCCTGTATCACTTCTCTTTTGTTGTCTTGTCTAAACATTAGCCTGTCATGTTTGCAAATGGTGGTGGTTTCCTTTCTGCTTGTGTTGCTACCGACTGTTTGTTTGCATTACTCTGATGTAAATGTGACCTCCTTAACTGAGCCAGTCTCTCTGATGTCCCACAGATGGTCCAGTGAACGGGAAGGTTGATGGGAAGAGAGCGGTGAAGTTTGAAGAACTTGTCAAATTAACCTGCTCTGCAGAGTCTGTTCCTCCGAGTACATACTCATGGAAACTCAACGGTACAGCGATGAACTTCAGCCATGCAGTCATTACAATTGAGAAGGCCATGGTCACGGACAGTGGCCTGTACACCTGCGAGGCATTCAACCCCATCACGAGAATGATGAACTCAGCGACTCACAAACTTGCAGTCACAGGTAAATGTGGCAGTTCAAGGATTCATTCCCATTCTCAGCTCACAAAACCTAAAATCCACATCTTGGCATTTTAAGATTATCGGTATAGGCCATTATGCCGATTAATGCCAATTTTGAGTTGTAATTCAAATACTGTCAAATTGAATACTGATATATTGGCAAGACTGATTTATTAAATAATAAGTTAATATTTATGTTTCACGTTAATTTACATTATATTATAATAATTTGATTATATGATATTATAAATTGTTAATGTAATATTATTCTAATATTATATAAGTAATATTTTCCAGTGTTTAGGGATTTTTACATTGTTGGCATAAGCCGCTAAGTGTGTCTACTGATTGATGCCAATTTTGGGAGGTAATTAATATCTAGAGTTAGACCGATATATTGTCAGCCAAACCGATTAATTGTCCATTTTGACAATATTAGCTTATAATGTGCCAGATTAACAGATTCATGCAAAAGTCTATGATTATTTCAATGCCAAAATGAACCATTTTATTTAGTGAATATTAAGTAAAATGTTCATTTAATTTCAATAATTTTTTAATTTGTTACTAAATAAAATAACAAGGGCATTAAATCAGTGATCAAACATCCTGCTTTCTGGCCAAATGAAAAACTCATCAGCCATTCATATTAGCTACTTTACATTATATGTGACCCTGGACCACAAAACCAGTCATAAGGGTCAATTTTTCGAAATTGAAAGCAGGGTCACATATAATATAAGCCAAATTGTACAGTTATGTAAAATAATAATAATAAAGTGATATTTTTTATTGATTTAATTCTTTTAATTTTTAAATTATTATTAATAATAGTAATAAAATAAAAACTGCAATTAGATATGTTTTCTAACTGTTTTTTAATGAAATAATGCACATACAGTTACATGGCTGGTAAAACATATTGATGGCAGGTTAATTTTCTCAAGTCATGTGCTAAACCATTGGCAGGTGTAGCAGACTGTTAGTTTTTGGCCCTAAATGTATGTTTATATACAGAATGTGGTTTTCATTTGTTTTTGTAGCATGTGTGTGTGTGTGTTTGGTCTATAATAATCTAAACTCCTCCTGTTTTGCAGAGGTCGGTGCGGTAGATGAGGGCCTATCTGGTGGAGCGATTGCTGGGATTGTAATTGGTGTGCTTGTGGCCGTGGTCATCCTTGCTTGTATTATAAAGCGCAAGAAAAAATCAAGCTCAGAGTAAGTCTAAAATTCATTCCTCTTCCCTCTCGTCACATTCAGCAAATCCAGTGCATATAAATATAGGTTTAAATTGAAATTATTTTGAATGGTAATCAAAAATTAAACTTTAAAAGCTGTCAGTCAGCTTGTAGATCTTTGCTCTCTATGTCACCCCTGTCCCATTCTTCTCATTGTTTGCATCCTCAGATGTTTAAACCTAATCATTAGGCAATGACAGTTCTGGATTGTACATGCAAATGACTTCACCACTTAGCATTCTGACCTCACAGGATACGGGGGTGGTTTCAGTAACATGATACATGACTATGTCAATCAGCAAACCTTCAGACAGCCCACATGTGTTGTAAGATATAGTTGTCAGAGAGGATAAGACGCGTTCTGCCACTTCCTGATTCCATTCCAGTCACTTTGATTTGCCAAAGGGGCAGTTTAAAACGAAATGAAGTCAGTTATTCAGGAAACACTGGATTATTGTTCTTTCGTAACTCCAGTCTTTTATAGTGGTGTCAGTGTGACGATACAGCGCTAATAATGTGGCAATATTGTTCAGTCTTGTCTGTGGTATGTAAGAATTTTGTTTAGAATTTTTGTTTTGCTCATCAAGGATGCATTTATTAGATGAAAAATACAGTAAAAATAGCAAAATTGTGAAATATTATTGCAATTTAAAATAGCAGTTTTCTATTTGAATATGTGACCCAGGACCACAAAACCAATCATAAGGGTCAATTTTTCGAAATTGAGATTTATACGTCATCTGAAAGCTGAATAAATAAGCTTTCGATAGGACAATATTTGGCTGAGATACAACTATTTGAAAATCTGGAATCTGAGGGTGCAAAAAAATCTAAATATTGAGAAAATCGCCTTTAAAGTTGTCCAAATGAAGTTCTTAGCAATGCATATTACTAATCAGAAATGAAGTTTTGATATATTTACAGTAGGAAATTTGCAAAATATCTTCATGGAACATGATCTTTACTTAATATCCTAATGATTTTTGGCATAAAAGAAAAATAATATTGACCCATTTTTGGCTATTGCTAAAAATATACCCCAGCGACTTAAGACTGGTTTTGTGCTCCAGGGTCACATATATTTTAAAATGTAATGTATTCCTGTGATACATTTTTCAGCATCATTACTCCAGTCTTCAGTGTCACACAATCTTTCAGAAATCATTTTAATATGCTAATTTGCTGCATAAGAAAAAATTCTTTACCATGATACATTTTTTTTCAGGGTTCTGATGAATAGAATGTTCAAAAGAACAGCATTTCTAAAAAATATAAGTCTTTTGTAACATTATAAATATCTTTACAGTTACTTTTGATCAATTTAAAGGGATAGTTCACCCAAAAATTCTGTCATTAATTACTCACCCTCATGTCGTTCCAAACCCGCAAGACTCCGTTCATCTTCGGAACACAAATTAAGATATTTTTGATGCATTCTGACAGCTCTCTGACCCTCCCATAGACAGCAAGGGTACTACAACGATCAACGTCCAGAAACGTAGCAAGGAGATCGATAAAATAATCCATGTGACATCAGGGGTTCAACTG
>NW_015625585.1:751154-762376 GCF_001515625.1 Sinocyclocheilus rhinocerous
CCTCCGTGTCACCCTAGCGCCATTTTAGAGAGTATCCACTGAACGCAAACAGTTTTCGTTCAAATCAAAGCACAAACAATGTAGAAAACCGCGTGGCGCAGCTGACGCAGAACAACATGCGCTGTTTGCGTTCAGTGGATACTCTCCAAAATGGCGCTAGGGTGACACGGAGGAGACGAATTGTTGAATAAAGTCGTTATTCTCGTAGCTTCGTAATTTTACGGTTCAATCCCTGATGTCACATGGATTATTTTACCGATCTCCTTGCTACGTTTCTGGACGTTGATCGTTGTAGTACCCTTGCTGTCTATGGGAGGGTCAGAGAGCTGTCAGAATGCATCAAAAATATCTTAATTTGTGTTCCGAAGATGAACGGAGGTCTTACGGGTTTGGAACGACATGAGGGTGAGTAATTAATGACAGAATTTTCATTTTTGGTTGAACTAACCCTTTAATGCATCCTTGCAGGAATAAATGAAATAATTTCTTTCCCCCCAAAAAAATCTTACTGACCCAAATCTTTTAAACTGTAGTATGTGCTGTTATTGGAATAGTTCAGGTGAAAATGAAAAATCTCTATTTATTCAGTCATGTTGTTCCAAAACCTGTTTCAAACCCAAACAGGAAACAACAAAAAGTAGTTGATTTGTATGACTCACACACTATATTCCATATCTGAAATTTCTTATATGTTTGATCTTTTGTGTTCCGCAACATCATATTCGGAATGATTGGATTAACACTGGAATTTTCATTGGGGTTTACTATTCCTTTTTGGGCCGTTACTAAGGACATGTTTATTCCCTTTATGTTCTTAAAAGCAATGGCTGTCTCTTCTCTTCTCCACTCTCTTCCCTTCTTCAAACTTTTTACCACCAAATACTCAAAGTGGTGAGGTCTGTTTGCCAAGCATTCCACACCCAATCCTTCTATGCTTGACTCTGAACGCAGACGGCAGCATGCATTTCTATCTTGTGCTAAAAGATAAAGAAGCTAGAGGACAATGTTTTTTAAATTTAGTTTGGAATAAGTTTGACATTGATTTTATCAGATAGATGATAGTACACTGAAAAGTCTGTCTTGTTTAGACAAATGTCTAATCGCTACAAGAAGAGCTTTAATACTGATAATTTCATAGAAGGCTCAATGGATTTTGATTGCATATGTAGCAAATGGAAAGACAGGAAATACTGGAAATGCAAAACGAAGCTTTGAGGGATATCATATGTAAATGCAACTGATTTGACTAACAGAGAGATGTTTATTTGATAAGAAACTAGCATGACTCACACAGTTGCCTGCACACTCACAGAAATACAAACACACACACACACACACACTGCATGCAAATCCGCCCAGGTATAGGTGTCTCACATTAGTGACCTCATTTATCGTCCATAGTACATTGCATTTCTTTGTCAATTTTTAGATAAGCTTGAATTTTTGAAATGCAAATTTTGTGTAAAGATCTAAAGAGTTTCACTAAGCTAAATGTATCAGATCATTAACTGGAAGTTGCAATTCGAGTTTTTCATCAATGACAAATGCATCCTGGGAGGGAGCGAAGCCCAACTCCCCTTCATTTGTTTTCTGATGTCTGTCATAGATAACGTTCTGAAATCATTATAAAAATAATGATGAAATGACGTAATTACCTACAGTTATCTGCTATGTTATTATCTTTTAATCCAAATCTCTGGTGTATCTGGAAAGAATCAGAAGGAGAATTAAAAGCATATCATTTAGGAATGTCAGTCATGTCCACACACGTCTGTCTCTGTCTCAGTGTCTTACCCTTGTTAGCATTTCTATAATTTCTTTAGCCTTGCACAACTGCCTGTCTTGTTGCTTGCTTATTTCATTTGGTTATCTGTCGTGCATGTCAATGAAGTCTCACAAACGCTATGAGCGTTTGACCTATTTGCACAAATTTGTCAAATATTTTTTGTCACTGGAACAGAAATTTATTTTGCTGGAATATATGGTTCAAAATGAGCGGACAAATGTACTGTTCAAAAGTGTGGAGTTAGTAAGATTTTTTTTTTTTTTTCACTTTTATTCAGCAAAGATGCTTTAAATTGATCAAAAGTGACAGTAAAGACATTTATAATTTTTACAAGAGATTTCTATTTCTAATAAATGTTATTCTTTGAAACTTTCTATTCAAAGAACAGAAAAAATCCATCTCGATTTCTACTATAATGGCTGCTGAAAATTCAGCTTTTCCATCACAGGAATAAATTGCATTTTAAAACGTATTGAAATAGAACACTCTTATTTTAAATTGTAATAATATCTCACAATATTACCGTTTTTACTGAATTTTTTATCAAATAAATGAATCTTTGGTGAGCATAAGAGACTGTTATTCAAAAAAAATCTTACCAACCCCAACATTTTTGAATGGTAGTGTAGTTATATTCCATTGAATACTGAAATGAATCAATAAAAATAGTTAAAGCTAATTAAAAATAGACTTGTATCCAAAGTTTGTGTGTATGTATCTTTATGCTTTTTGGCATATCAAAATGTTAGCTTAATAGTAAGTGGAGTCTTCAGTCACTTATGGATTTGAGTTATGCAGAGCCATTGTTTCTGTGTGGTGACTACACCCCATTCTTTCATAACTTTGATAGTTTATTTAATTATTCTTCCATGTATGCAATAATATAATCTGTCCATCATGTAATTACTTCCTTCTATCAATAACTTGATTTGTCCCTTTTTTTCTTTAGCGTTGCATCACCATATTAAAGCGAGACCTGGCGGTGAAGTTACCCGGTAAGTGCATAGCATCTTTTGTTTCGGTACAGCAGACTAACATTATTTATTTAGCTTAATTTATTGTTGTTTTCCATGCTAGCTCTATGCAATGACTTCAGGTTGTTGACTTTCCTGTAACATGCATGATGCTTCCGGGCTTTCAAAAGACTTCCTTATCGCATATCAGTATCGGTTTTGGCAGCACGTGTTGATTAAGTGCCTGACTTCACTCTGTACACTTTCGCAAAGATATGCTTGAAAAGACAGGAGGGGATATGCTTCGATCTGAAGGACTAACAAAGGAGTGGCTCTGCTGTCGCAAGAAAACTTGTTTTCATGTCTGTTTGTTGGGTGTGGGAAGCTTTCTGCAATGGAAGCCTGTTTTACTCTCGGCGTTGTTATTTTAATGGCAAATGGGGAATATATGTGTCGTTCGAATGTGCCGTCGATGTGCTGAACGTATTCTTAGTCTGTCAACATTTGTTTGCACTCAACCAGATATGTACATCTCTTCCCCAGAGCATATCTTCAAGACCAACCCTTCAGCCATTTATCAGTCTTTTTTATCTGCAAACGCCTTCAATCAAGGCAACTGGAAAAACTGCCCTCACAAGTGACTTAAACCTGCAGGTTTGACCCTTTCAGGAGCTCGACGTGTTTTTAAATGCCCATTGTTTTTCTGTTATACCCTGTGCAAACGTACCCCATATCTTAAGGACACGATAGAGGTCAACGGCGAGACTGTTTACCTTTACCTGTGCCTCTTCCTTCCCTTGGCTGAAGCGGACAGCTTCCTTTGTTCCTCAAGAAACATGATACAGCCTCCATCACCCTCTCAATCCTTCACCTGACCCTAAGCAGACAGCTCGGTCATCCTGGCTTGACGTCTCAGAGGTCAGTTTGAAAGAGCTCTGTTTTGGGTAATGAAATCCAGCCTGAAATGCACTGAAGGGTGACGAGACCGTCACGTGTTCGAGATCTCAACGCACCCACAAGGCACTGAAACATCGAGATTTTAAGACCTGTTCAACATGCTCGGAAGTCCCAAGGCAATGAAGATAACGTTTGGCCAACTTAACTCGAAGCCGAAGGCATTGTTGAGTTGTCGATGGAAGGTCATTCGTGGCAAAGCGTGCCTTGGAGATCAGATGCAGGCTTGAAGCTTCTTACACCTTTGCCATGTTTTGCTACACTTTTTTTAACCCCTCATCTCTTCCCGTGTCTCTTAGTGAGTCATACACATTGTATTTTAAGAGTAAGGCAAGCTCCAACATGCTTGAACTGAGAAGCGAGAAGAAAAAAATGCATTTCTGCGGACAACGACATACCACAGTTTTGCAGTGAAATTGCTACTCTGTCCTTGGGCGTCCCCACAACAATTCGTCCTGCTGTAAATCAGGATTCCAATGGATTCGTGTTCTAAAACAGGCCTGTTTTCAAAATCACCTTGAGTTGACACAAACATATCTGAAGTTTAAAACTCTAAAGTATTTGTGTTATACGTTTAAGTTGATTATTGTGTTCCAGTATGTGAGAAAAAGTTTTTTTTCTTCTTATCAACAGATATCCAATCCTGATTCTTTCCTTTATTTGTTTAGTTTTTCTCTTCAATCAAAGTAGTGATCTTGAAGTGATCTTATAGTGATCTAGATCACTATATATTAGTGATCTGTTTGATGTTGCTTAGATCTCTCTAGATAGAGATGCATCTGTAAAAAAAATCTGAGCATGTCTTCATATGTTTGTTTGTATACAGGGGCGAAGCAGCCATTATCCCTGGTATCTCCCATTCATTTTTAGAGATTTTAAAGTTAATCCCTTCACTTTTTGGAAAAATTTTTTTTAAGAGTTACGGCCACAAAAATAAAAATATTGCTCTCTCTGCTCTCATATGGCATATGTATATATATATATATATATATATATATGTAAATATATATATATATATATATACACACACACATATTTTTGCCATATGGGCTAACTGAACAAACATCCCAATAGAAATGTTTAGCACCCATTTAAACAAGGACTACCGGGTAAATAATATAATATTAATGAGCTAATCTGATACGTCTATATATATATATGTATGTATGTATGTACAAATCACACACTAACACGTTTATTTAATATATTTGTAGTCCCTTTTAGCATTAAAACACACAAATATAATAAAATGCTGAGCTTTACAACTCCTTGCAAACCTGCAGACAGTTTTATCTCCGGCAGCCTGCATGTGTTTTTTGTGGTCTGGGCTGTTTGCATGGAGAGAGCAGTAATCATATGAGTCTGGCCACAGATACACTGAATTAATGGTTAGTTTGTACTGTACCACACTGTGGAGACAGACATCCTTGAGTCATCGTTTGTCACGGTTTAGATGGAAACGTCCTTGTGTACTTTGTAATAGCTTATATTAGGTGTTGTATTGAATGTGAAATGTTTTTGTATAGTATAGATAGAATTTGAAATTGAATTGGATAATGTCAAATTTTAAATGGAAATCAATTTTTATTAAATAATTGTTGTTGTACACAACAAATCTTGTTCAGTGCATTAAAGTTATTTGAATAGTCACCAAACAACATCTATCAGTTGTGAAATGTTCTCAGGTTGTTTACAGGGTGTTTATATTCTCTCAAAGTGCAGTGCAGTCGTGTTTTATATTCTCAATGTTGCTTTTAATATAATTTATTTTCAAATGTTTTGCTTTTATGTAACTATTATATGTTTTGTGTCTAAAAAAGAATGTTTGAACTGCCCAACTTTTTTGTGTCATTCATTGAATTAACAAGAAAAATAATCATTGTAAGATTTGAATTTGATCTGTTTTTTTTTTTTTACGGAAGCTTGCTTTCGCCACGGAATAAAAAATTAAAATGGTAATTGTGATCTTTTTATTCTCACAATTCTGAGATTACATCTCCTCACAATTCTGAGATTGTTTCCCAATTCTGTTTACATCTCACAATTCTGCCTTTTTTTTCTCTGAATTCTGAGTTTACATCTCAATTCTGTTTTTTTTTTTGTTTTTTTTTGACGTGGAATAAAAAATAAAAAAGGTAATTGCGACTTTTCACAATTCTGACTATTTTTCTTGCAATTATGAGTTTATATCTCAATCTTATAATTGCGAGTGAGTTAACATCTTGCAATTTTGACTATTTTTATCAGAATTGCGAGTTTGTATCTCGCTAATCTGAATTTACATCTCACAATTCTGTTTACATCTCGCTAATCTGAATTTACATCTCACAATTCTGAGTTTACATTTCGCTAATCTGAATTTAAATCTCACAATTCTGTTTACATCTCGCTAATCTGAATTTACATCTCACAATTCTGTGTTTACATCTCGCTAATCTGAATTTACATCTCACAATTCTGACTTTACATCTTGCTAATCTGAATTTACATCTCACAATTCTGAGTTTACATTTTGCTAATCTGAATTTACATCTCACAATTCTGTTTACATTTCGTTAATCTGAATTTACATCTCACAATTCTGTGTTTACATCTCGTTAATCTGAATTTACATCTCACAATTCTGAGTTTACATTTCGTTAATCTGAATTTACATCTCACAATTCTGTTTACACCTTGCTAATCTGAATTTACATCTCACAATTCTGTTTACATCTCGCTAATATGAATTTACATCTCACAATTTTGTTTACACCTCGCTAATCTGAATTTACATCTCACAATTCTGTTTACATCTCGCTAATCTGAATTTACATCTCACAATTCTGTTTACATCTCGCTAATCTGAATTTACATCTCACAATTCTGAGTTTATATCTCGCTAATCTGAATTTACATCTCACAGTTCTGTTTACATCTCGTTAATCTGAATTTACATCTCACAATTCTGTTTACATCTCGCTAATCTGAATTTACATCTCACAAATCTGACTTTATATCTCGCTAATATAAATTTACATCTCACAATTCTGTTTACATCTCGTTAATCTGAATTTACATCTCACAATTCTGTGTTTACATCTCGTTAATCTGAATTTACATCTCACAATTCTGAATTTACATCTCACAATTCTGAGTTTACATCGCGCTAATCTGAATTTACAGAATTTTTAGAGGTCTCCAGAAATAAATGATGCCTGAACGTGAAAGAGTTTTTGTGTACATATGTTTGCACATTTACTTGTGCTCTTGGAAAAAAGCTAAAGAGAGAGAGATCTCATCTGTATAAGAATATATGAATATGATTGGACAAAAATCTGTGTAGTGCAGGATGAATCATCAATCTTTTTGGTCCATTTTAAACTGTAAATTTTAAATGCATATAAACGTATAACCAATTTTAATTTTGTGGGCTTTATGGTGTTTACCATGTTTTGTGCAGTTATTTTTTTTATTTTTCTGTTGAAGACTGTTCTTTATGGCCATTAATATCACTATTCTTGGGTAGGTGTGAATGAGCTGTGTTGAATTGCACAGGTCTCCTTTCATATGTGACCAGTTGAGCGGCTTCATTGGCCTAAAGTCAACAGAAAGATCATTAAAGCCGAGAGCTGCTAGGTGTACTTAATACCTTCACTGTGGCAGACTCGACTTGAATGTGTGCAACCATTCAATAAATGTAAATGTCAAAAAAGAAACAAATGTGTGTTTAGTCACTGTCACGACGGCCCGTTGTGAATTGCGAGTGCCACGCCTGTCGTTCTGTTGAGGCTTTTGGTGTTTCTCCAACACTCCCTCACTAATACACTGAATGTGTGCTGAATTTATCACCTCCTCAGAAATATAATCCTTTGTGGCTCAGGCCTGAATGAGTATGTTTGTACAGAATGTTGCTTGAACAGGTTTCTTTTTCATTCTGACTAGTGAAAAAATACCATGGTAACCACAGTTTATGCCAAAATACAATAGATACGTTACTACAAAAACCTTGCCATTGAATGGCAAGTAAATAGCTGTAAAAATGTAAATTTAAATTTAAAATTAAAAGATTTTTCCAAATAAATAAAACAAACATTGTTCAAGTATGTTTGACAAAAAAATACTATTTCTACTCAAAATTGTTTATTCAATGTTTTACTTTCATTTCTTTGTAATTATTTATGAAACTTACTACCAAATTATTTTTTTTTTTTATTACAGTAGTGATTTTAACTGTACTAACTGGTATTTTTGGTGTTCTCTACCATGGATACTATGGTCAATATTTGTCATGGGTGAAATAGTATTTTCTTGTTATTATTTTTATTTTATTTTCTATTTACAACTTTGAAAAGTATTTTTTTTTGTATACAACAGATTTTTTAATTTTTTATATTAATTTTTTTTAATTTACAGTAGTGAATTTAACAGTACTAACGTCTCAGGTTACTTGTGTAACCATGGTTCCCTGAGTAGGGATTTGGTGTTAACAATATGGTTGCACTGTAATATTTTATTAATATTTAGTTGTAAATAATACAAAGATTATTGGAGTATGGTTTGCAAGAAAATACTATTTTAGTTTCTCTACTTCAAAATTTTACATTTAATTCAGTGTGTTACTTGCCATTCATTTGTAATTAATTGTGAAGTTTTTATGTGAAAAAAGTAATGTACTCCAATAATATTTGTTTTATTTACAACCTTAAATTATTTTTAGAGTATACATCCTTTTTTTTTTTTCAGAGCACTTTTTTATTTACAGTAGTGATTTTAACTGTACTAACTGGTATTTTGGTATAATATACCATGGTTACCACGGTAAACTTTTGTCATGGGTGTTGCCTGCATCTGAAATGTGTTTGCATGTCCACAAATAAGTTTAGAGGTGCTCACTGATCCATTCAAATGAAAACACAAATCCCTTTCTGTGATACAGTTGGTAAAGTGACAGCCGGGTACGATGAAAGGGTCTCACTCAGGTCCTTTATGTTGTTGTCTGCTCATTTGGCCCAGACCCACCCATACGAATCGTCCTGGGCCTGAATGTACAGTGTGTTTCAGTTTATGTGCCTGGTCTGTGTGTGGTCATCGTATTTTGCCATCCCGGCTCATGGTTCAGTAAACAGCCGAGGCTTCAGAATGAAGTCTTTCGGGTTTTTGTCTTCTCGCCCTTCTCTTGTCCTGGGCTTCATACAATAGGCCTACCTCCCCTCCCCTGACACGCTCTCATTGTGTCTCTGCCGTATCAGTCTCTGGCTTTTCTGAGTCAAGCTTTTAGGGGAGGAGATTTTCTTCCACTAAGTTACAAACCTGTTTGTCTGTGTGAACCAGTAATTTAGCTGTAGTGGCTCCTTCGCATGCATGTGTGAGAAACAGATAGGTGAATGTACAGTGTGTTTCAGTTTATGTGCGTGGTCTGTGTGTGGTCACCGTATTTTGCCATCCCGGCTCATGGTTCAGTAAACAGCCGAGGCTTCAGAATGAAGTCTTTCGGGTTTTTGTCTTCTCGCCCTTCTCTTGTCCTGGGCTTCATACAATAGGCCTACCTCCCCTCCCCTGACACGCTCTCATTGTGTCTCTGCCGTATCAGTCTCTGGCTTTTCTGAGTCAAGCTTTTAGGGGAGGAGATTTTCTTCCACTAAGTTACAAACCTGTTTGTCTGTGTGAACCAGTAATTTAGCTGTAGTGGCTCCTTCGCATGCATGTGTGAGAAACAGATAGGAGGAGGTGCATGACAGTGTTGTGTGTTTTGTGAATTCCGCTGTCAAAACATTTCGCCAACTTGCTTGTGCAAGCCCCAAAGGCTGTCATTACCTTTGGTGGATTCCAAGGGTTAGTTTTCTTAGCACATAACTGCATTCATTTCATCCAAATGTATTATTTTATTAAGCATCTAATAAATGCATGATTGGTAAACCTTTGGTAAACTAGCCACTTAAATATAAGTCTAAATAATGTTACAGTTGTTTTGAACGGTCAGATTTTTCTGATTAAAAGAAAGCGTTAAAAAGATCAACTTAAAGATTCAACGTAATGTCGTTCTTGTATGACTTTCTTCTGTGGAACACAAAAGAAGATATTTTGACAAATGTTTCAGCGTTTTTGTCCATATAATGAAAAGCAATGGGGTCCAATATTGGTTTGAACCCTACTGACTTTCATGGACAAAACCACCTTTGTGAAGGTAACTTTAAGATTTTAAGACCTTTTTAAGGCCAAGTAAAGACATTTTAAGGAATAAATGGGAGGGGAGACAATTAAAATAAGTCAAGTCACCTTTATTTGTATAGCGCTTTATACAATACAGATTGTGTCAAAGCAGCTTTACAGTGGCAAATAGGAAAATAGCTGGTCAATAATGCAAGAAGACAATAACAAAGAGTCATTTTTCAAGTTAAAGTCAGTTCATTGATGATTCAGTGATGTCATCATCCAGTTCAGCTCTCTTCCAATAGTGTCTGTGCAATCAGTCAAGCGTCTCCAACTAAGCAAGCCAAAGGCGACAGTGGCAAGGAACCAAAACTCCATCAGTGACAGAAATGAAGAAAAACAAAAGATTAAAATAGGAACAAGTGTCTGCCAATGGGGTCAAAAAATTACATATGCAAAAGGAAAACCTTATTGGTAGATATTTGTTGTCGTTTTTAAGCATAAATTGACTTAATTTTGTTACATTTCTCAGAAAACAAGACTTCAAATCTACACTTTGCTTCTCAAGTACAGTGATCTATCCCTTTAAGGACAGATAAACTTCTAGTTTGTGCACAACTCTCCAATTTACAGAAAATGCCTTTAAAATTACACGTAAAAACAGTTAATAAATTATTAGATGTGGCAACTGGAAAATAATAGACCTATTGTGTTAGAATTGACAGAATAACCCATCAGAGTTCATTTCAGTTTTGCTCATTTAACTGTGGTGACGACATATTTCCAGCATTTAAAACCTCAGGCGGGTTTGTACGAGTATTGTAGGCACTCCTTATATGTTTGTTCAGTCTATGATATATGGTGCCATTTGTTTGAACATGCATTGACTTCCCGTCATTAAGGAGAGTGCGGTAAACTCGTTCCTCAGACACAGAGAGATGTTTGTGTTCACTTTCACAACTCTTTCAGCTAGTAGACCAGACAAGAGTGATAAATCG
Organism: Sinocyclocheilus rhinocerous; assembly: GCF_001515625.1. Lineage (NCBI taxonomy): Eukaryota > Metazoa > Chordata > Actinopteri > Cypriniformes > Cyprinidae > Sinocyclocheilus > Sinocyclocheilus rhinocerous. Next base: position 761,978 of record NW_015625585.1, read on the forward strand.
TCAGCACAAGACCTGTATTGAGGTTATTTCCTTGCGTACAGTATGTATATCACATTTGTTTGTGTACATGTATGATTTCCAACAGATCCATCTTCCTAGAGTTTAGCTCCAACCCCAATTAAACACCTGAACCAGCTAATCAAGCTCTAAGGCATACCAGAATCTTCCAGGCAGGTGTGTTGAGGCAAGTTGGAGCTAAATTCTGCAGGACAGTGGCCCTCTAGGACCGAGTTTGGACACCCCTGATATAAACAGAGATTCGTGTTTACTCACGAATGCTTAACTTACAAGTGGGATGAGAAAAGTATTATAAAATAAATAAGATATTGAAACAATTAATTTAAATAGAGCTGTTTAGTTTGAAGTTCCAAAATCCCATTTAGCAAAATATATTTTCAA
>NW_015625585.1:765173-787933 GCF_001515625.1 Sinocyclocheilus rhinocerous
AGACATATATACATACATACATACATATATATATATATATATATATATATATAATATCCTAAAATATGTTTCAAAATATATTTTTTACCAATATATATCAATATTGTTACCAATATATTTGTATATTTTTGAAAATGTACTTAAAATGTATTAAGATATATTTGGCTCTCCATACTGTATGTTTTTAAAAAAGCCACATTTGAAGACTTTCTTTGTTGTTTGTAACAGAAGTGAACATCACACATTTTAATAAGAATAAATAATGAGTAAAGCCAAAATTTAGGCTATACTTTAGGACTGGAAATTCTCACCCCTGAAATACATTTTGGTACATGAAATTTGAAACTAAGTATATTTTCAATTTCAGAAATAAGATTAATTTAGCTTCGCTGTTTACAACATATATTTAGCATATATGCAATTGTTTTTATTTATTTACTTTATTATTATTTTATTTTAATTTTTTTGGCTGTATGATATCTGGAAGTGAAATAGCATTTTCAAGCTATGGATTTCCTCCGGAATGTCTAATGTTTTTTTTAGATTGGTGACTTAAGATTTATGAGGAAAACAAGGTCTGTGGTTAAAATTACTTGGAAACTTCTTCTACAACATAAATTACACACAGTCAATCCTCAAATGTGAATTTTGTAAACAGTTTTTGAAAACATTTGCTATATAAGGACTGCAATGGTTGTCAAATTCATTAAGCATGTACAGTACAGTAAACTGACATCCTTATGGTAGTTGTAGTCCTTATCAACTTGAGAGCAGCTTGTTTTTAATATTAAAAACAGACCTTGTTTTATTAATAATAAATCCAAAACTGTTCTTCTAAAATCCTTTTTGTTATGAAACCAATGCATTTCGGATTCACCTAAATTGGTGTCGTGACTGAACAGCTCCCTTTACTGTCAATTTCACATCCGAAAGGAAGCTGACTCATTTTTATGCTAGTCGTTGTGTAATGATCTTAAAGATTACTGGTTTGAGTAGATCAGTAGATTTACTGGAAATGGTTCACCCATCCTTTATTCCATAAGACACGTTAGTCAACTCTTCATGAAAATACAGCATGTCTTATATTGGGAATTCAGTTTTAGGGGTTGTCCTGTCCTGTGTTAACTTTGTTCATGTTGAATTATGCAAAAGAAAACAATATATCAAAGAAGCAAAATACTAGAACCACTATTATTTTATTTCAAAAATCAAGGAAAATGTCATTTTTGTCCACAGCTTTCACTTTTTGCATCAAAATAACATGGCGTCTGCCCTGAATTTGGTCGATATTTTTTGCGAATGCTTTGAACTTGAATATACATCCCTCAGAAACATCCAAAAATCAAGCTTTAGATGGGAGTTTGGTGGATCATGCCAAATAATCATCTCTTAAGAAAACATCCATAAGCCTTGTGATGATGTGCCTCTGAAGCCACTATTCAAACAGTGAGACTGAGGTGAACTCAAGTGAGGATACTCATCATGATAATGGAAGCTCTTAAACAACACTGCATAGTGATTTTTTAAGAGACACTCTCAGCTGCTTAATGAGGCGTAGTTGATTTGCAGAACCAACATTCATCCCAAAGCATCTCAAGTTTATAATCAGATCTGGCAGGGCCTCCCTCAATTTGGTTGGACACCTAACCAAAACCAGTTGACAATGTTGTCAACTAAAACTTTAAATCCGAAATCCCCGCAAATATTCAAACCACCTCCCTTTAACCCTTTATGTGGTAGAAACCACAACTACACCATATACTGCTACTGGAATGAATCTCACGAAACCTCAAAAATAAGAAGAAAACAAAAATTGTGTGTTTGAATTAAGAAAACGAAAAGCATTATATATAATATAATATAGATATAGAGGATATCGAAAAGGTCCATTTAAATAGAACTGTTCAGTTTGTAGTTCTAAAATCTGGAAGAGAACTCTACACACACACACACACACACACACACATATATATATAATTTTATTTTTTTTATTTTATCCTAAACCCATCTTAATCTTAAACCTCACAATAATTATGTTCGTCATCTTAAAAATCAAAAGAAAACTTAAAATGTATTTCCATTATAGATAGATAGATAGATAGATAGATGATAGATAGATAGATGTAGTAGTTAATATATTTATATTAAAATAAAATATATTTTGCATTATATTTGTGAGTATATATTATAAATATACCTAAACAATAAAAAACTAAAACATAAAATTGTAAAATATTTATGAATTATTTATATTATAGTATAAATATTTATTGTTTTTTACTACATTTTATTTATATGCTGGTTTAATAATAATAATTGTAAAGGTTGATAATTATCAGTGAGAATTAGGGGTGAAAATATGCTTAATTGAATGTCACAATGTAAAGCATCAAACAGCCTGCGTCTTTTTAGCAAAATATAATTTCTTGTTTTTTTAGGTGGGTATTTGAGGTGTTGGTATATCCAAGGTACTGTATGTTGTTGTGTGTGACCAATGTCTGCTTTTAAGACCAATTTAATAAACCTCACGCCGATTTCCGACCTGAAGCGGTAATAGTAGATGCAGCCTAAAAGCTTAATGTGAATAGAGCATCTTTTCAATAAGATGATTGGTGTGTTACACAGGCGGCAGCAGGACGGGACATGCTGTAGGTAATTACTGAGGAATGCAACAGTAGAGGATAAGCAGCTCTCTTACACTAGCAATAAACAAAATGAGACATCCTACAGCACAGAGGCGGCACTTCAGTGTGTGTGTGTGTGTGTGTGTGTGTGTGTATACGTAGACAATTACATGTCAATGCAGTGAACACATCATGTATGACATGTATGCACGTTTCCGGTATTTTGTCAATTTGCGGGAAAATACACTTAAAACCACACAAAATCTGTTTCATTTCCTTCGGTTTCTTAAAATATATGTGTTTGTGCCTGTTACAATGGACAGAGAAGCACACAGCTTTTTTCTCAGAACTGAAAGCATACTCCCAATTATTGATCACTCCTTTACTCTTTAACCCATTAGCTCAGTAAACAAGACAGCATGATTCACAGACTCCCTGTGGGCCTGTTGTTTTTTCCTTCCGCACATGTAGTAGTTTAAGTGCTGCTCTTAAGTGGAAGCTACTTTGGCTTTTATATGTAGTTTAACCCTCTTTGGTCATTTTTGACTGAACTTTTTTTTTTCTAGACATTTTTACTTCATCAGAATGGTACAAAACTTGGTAAAGTTCTTTGCATTTCCTATGTGAACACACACACACACACACACACACACAGATTAGAAAAGGTTAAATGGTCTGGAAAAAAATAGTCACGCTTCTACTCCTTGTGGTCAAAAATGACCGCATTGGAAACAAATGGGAAGTGAATTTCATCTAGTGGAAGCATTTGGTACTGCGCCCCAGATTAGAAAAGGTTAAATGGTCTGGAAAAAATAGTCACGCTTCTACTCCTTGTGGTCAAAAATGACCGCATTGGAAACAAATGGGAAGTGAATTTCATCTAGTGGAAGCATTTGGTACTGCGCCCAAACAAAATCTTTTTTTTTTTGTAATATAAACTTCAAATTTGTAACACAGTTTGTTTAGATTTATGGCTTTGATTTTCTCCGAGTTTTAGAGTAAAACATGTTTTGGAAAATATATATTTCATAACTTTTCAGTTTCACTTTATTTATTTATTTCACTTAAGCAATAATCTACCAACTGCCTTCTTTAAAAAAAAAACAGACCGGACTTAAGTCTGTGCTTCAGTTGGAAATTTTATTTTCATTTCAATGCTCAAAAAGTGGTTATAAGGTAAATACAAGGCAAAAATATAACATGCATAAATCTAATTTAGCACCATAAAATCCCCTAAAAATACAATATATTAAATAAAAAATGAACGAAAATATAGTACATTCATTTAATTGGGGAAAAAAAAAACAGTAATTTTTTGACCACCACGCGAGCAGCACCAGAGTGCAACACGAAACAACTATCATGCATCAACTATGCGAACAGGTACTGAAAGAACGCGCTTTTCTTTGGAAAGCTTTGTGTGGAATGAGTGTGATTCATGGAGAATGTGAAATGATCAAAGTCTTGATCTTGTGGTCAGATTATTTTAAATCGTCATAAGTCTGAAAGTATGCACTGCAATGTGAAGGATTCTAAAGAAAAAAATACTGTTTGTGAAACAGCGCAATCATGAAATGTTCTAGACGGTGACTGCACAGTCATGTAAATGGCAGATACAATCTAGTCATTTGAAAGGTAAATGCCTTCACCGGTTCTCAAGACCATTGTGTAATGCTTCTTAGCGCAGCCGTGACTCACGCACTAATGACAGCACACTCGTGTTTCGTCTTTGCTGTATTTTAGCTGGTATTTGTGTTGTGTGACTCCAGACTGGACTGCAGTTGTGTATTTTTTGTGACGAAACTGACACTTTTCAGCTGAAACTGAGCATCACCACAGTCACCTATGACCTATATTGTGAGATCAGAATCAAAGCAGAACAAAAACACAGATAATAAAAGAATAAAAGAATAAAAAATAGAACAAGTAAATAAGGAATAACAATATATAAATTGACAATTGTATGAGCAGGTATATTACAATAGACAGTTTTTTATGTACAGGTATATTATGTGCAAATTTGAGGTGTAGACTAAGTATGTGTGTTAGATAAATGCGTGAATAAATAGTGTTGTGTGTTCCACAGTTATTGTCAAGTGTTCATGAGATGGATGGCCTGAGGGAAGAAACTGTTCCTGTGTCTGGCCGTTCTGGTGCTCAGAGCTCTGTAGCTTCGACCAGATGGCAACAGTTCAAAGAGGGAGTGTGCTGGATGTGAGGGGTCCAGAGTGATTTTGCCAGCCCTTTTGCTCACTCTGGATGAGTACTGTTCTTGAAGAGAAGGGAGGGAAGGGAGGGTGAATAATGTGGTAAATAAAGAAGAAGATGATGTTGGAGAGCAGGTCATGAACTGATGTTTATGCATTTCTCAGCCATAAAAAATAGATTTAATCAATGTTGAGTCAAGGCAGAGGAGTTAGGAAATATGTTGAAATGAGATGTCTAGTGACTGTTTACTTAACCTCATAGGTTTGCAATGAAATTTTCATACATGCACAGCACCTTTTCATGCCAAATTAATAGTGAGGAAATTGATAAATAGTTAATATTGGAAAAAAAGGAATATGACTTTAAAAATGTAAATGAATAAAAAAAATTAATTTAATTAAAAAATATAAAAGTGAATTTAAGCATCAATATATAGCATGCAGCATGGATAAACATTTATTTATTTATTTTGTCAGTTATTTGGGGAAAGGCCTTCTGAAGTGAATCAATGCATTTGTGTAAGAAAAATATCCATATTTAAAACTTTATAAACCTTAATCTCTAGCTTCCGCTAATAAGTGAATTTATCTCTACATTATAATATATAGTATGCAATATAGATGTTTTTATTTTCATTTATTTTAAATTAACCATTTTTTATATTGTTGTATTAGAAGTGGGACTGTAGAAAAACACTTCAAGAAATAGAGAGTTAACTCTTTTGTCAATCTAGAGCTGTCTATCTAAATTTGCGTTAGATTATGGTAAAAGTTATTAAACAAATAAATAAAAATCACTAATAATGGCTGACAAATATGGTTCCAAATTTGCATACCATTTAACCACACAAAAGATTGACTGACTAAATCTGACATGATTCCACAATTGTTTAACCTCACACTGATTTATTGAAAAAATTGTGTCATTTTATAAAGTGCAGCTTTGGTATTTTATGATCTCAATGTGTAATGATTAGCTTATGTATGTAAATCTGTTGCACAAAATCGTAACTTCCTCCACCTCTACCCACAAAACCGTTTCTCACACGCCTCGGTCTGACGTTGCTGCCATGCAAACAGCCAGGTCAGTAATCAGAGCCCTGCCAGTAACAGTGTTTTTCATACAGATGTAGATCAAAAGTGCGTCAAATCAGCTACAGGAAAATCCCATATTGGTACGTATGGTCTTACATTTGATAAGTCGAGTTTCAAAAGGCTATGCTGCCCACACTTCAGACAGCTTTCGATTAGTTTGGCCATGCTTGAGAGGTTAAATCAATGTTTCATGAGGGAGTAATGTTAGCCTCCATTAGAAAGAGACAGCTTAATTTATTTTCATAGTGAATATGGTCATAGATTGTGGTAGTGTCCATTATAATTTGAAGCTTTCCATTAAAGACAAAGGTTATGGCACTTAGCAATCACTTATTTCACTGTTGAGGTTGGTTGTTGTCAGATGGATGAAATGTGTTGTTTTTCTGTAACCATTTATGATAATTATCTATGAAGCACTAAAACTAAGCTAGTCTCATTCATAAGCTTTATACAGTAAAGGTAGCTATATGCATTTGTTTTAGTCTGTAGGTAATAGTATGTATGAATGGGAACCTGAAGAACAAGGAGGCACCTCCTGCAGGCGCGAATAGCCTCTGTTTTTAGGGGGGCTTGATAAGGTTAATACATTTTTTTTCTTTTGCTCAAATATTAGGGATTTAACCCTTGTGCGTCCTTAGGGACATTTTTGTCTCTTTTTTTTATCATTTTGGCTGTGCTAATGCAAACAGCATTAAATTAATTACAATTTATATTGGAATTTTAATATTTCACCCTCATTTCTCTACTTTACCATAATTACAAAAAAGTTTTTTTTTCTTCAGAATTTGTGTGTGAGAATTTTAGTTTTTTTTTTTTACCTGACACTGCACAAAAAGCATCATAATTCATGTTGTTACTAACCGTTGAGTTATCCAAGTCTGTAAAAACCCAAAATACATTCTGCTTAGCATTTAGTATGAAATCATAATTATATAATAATCATAATTGATGCTTTGAACCCGTGTAACTTATTTTTTTAATTGACACACAAGGGTTAAACTCGGATGGCTGTAAATGTTTTTATCGTTCATGAGCTGGAAAAAATCATTCAGAGAGTGATTCCAACTATATCATTCTTCTGTACAAAACAAAAACTTTAAAACTAAGTTATGGTTATCATTGTACGGGCCATAAGAAGGTATTTTTTATGAACTAATCATGCTAGTTGACCTTTGGTTGAACATTTTAAAACCTTGATTAAAACATCATGATTTTCAAAATCAACATTTCAAGACTAGATTTTTGTCAATTAAGCTTAATTAACCCTTTAGTATGAACAAAAGTAATAGTGATGCACGACTAAGATCCCTTTAGAATTTATATTTAGTATATGTTTTGAATGAATTCTCCTGAATATGTGACCACATCATTTTCTTAATTACATTTTATCTAAATATTTTTTTCCGTTTGAGTTATGACGTTTTTTCAGTTATTTTGTAGGAATGCTGGGTGCCAGTATCTTCATTGGCTATCATATGAGAACACTGTTCAAGTTCAATTTTATTTATAGGCTATAGCACATTTACAACAGCCACTAGGCTGACCAAAGTGCTTACCAGAGGAGCAAGATTAGAGGAGAATATGACATACAAAAATACATACATAAAACAGACCAGACAGGAGAATTAAGAACAACATAGTTAAGAATTACCATATAGTAGGAGGAATGAAATTTAAAACTCAGTTTAATATACAAGGGAAAACAAATGAGTTTTTAAAAGAGACTTAAAAGCAGACAGAGAAGGGGAATTTTAAAGGAGTCTATTCTCTGGTGAACCGGCAACCAGTGGAGAGATCTGAGGATTGGAGTGATATGTTCATGTTTACAACACTTGTAAACAAGTCTAGTCATTTTGGACTAGCTGAAGGAGAGCAATTTGGGATTTAGATATACCACAATATTGTTACGGAAGGAGACTCACACAGAGGATTAGAAAAACACAAGGGTAGTTTATTCTCAGCAAGTGAAGCAGATGGTACGGACAGGTGAGTATTAAAGCCAATATATCAGTCTTTAGGGAAGATAAGGAGAGTAACACCGTAACTGGTATTCACAGGAGATTGTGGAAGGGAGACAGAGGACTGCACACACCTCAGACGATGAGTGAACTGGGAATCCACGGAGCAGATGACTGGAACGGACACAGGAGAACACACAGGAGGTAAGTTCAACAGGCAGGTAAGTCTTTCAATGAATCTCACGGATATCAGAGAGAGAGAGAGAGAGAGAGACACTCTCTCTTCAACTTCGCTGGAACGAGATCGGACACTGGAGTGATGTGAGGTGTGTGCCTATGAATGTGAGCTGATGGTGATTGCCGATCCGTGATTGCCGATCCGTGACAGGTGCGTGTGATCAGTACTCAGGTGATGGTGTTCGCTGTGATCGGGAGGTGGCTGAGCCTGGCCGATCTGTAACAGTACCCCCTCCTCCACGAAAACCCCAACGTTGTGGTGGCCTACCTCTTCCTCGGGGCCCAGGGCGATCTGGATGAGTGGAGTGAAAGGCTTCCAGCAGCGTGGGATCGAGGATATCAGCTCTGGGAACCCACTGATACGTGGAAGGAAGAGTGAATCTTGTATTGTGAGGGAAGCTGGAGTTGGTATGTGACAGGATTTATCTGTTTGAGGATGGTGAAGGGACCAACATATCTGGGACTGAGCTTCTTGCAGGGCAGGCGCATCCTGATGTCCCGTGTTGACAGCCATACCTTCTGACCGGGTAGGTAAGATGGAGTCTCAGCCCTTCGAAGGTCTGCTGTCGTCTTGCTTCTGTGCACTGCCCGCTGAAGCTGATGGTGAGCTGCGTCCCAGACCCTCTTGCTCTCTCGGAACCAGTAATTGACAGAAGGGACATCCGATGGTTCCCCGGACCAGGGGAATAGAGGGGAGGCTGGTACCCGAGTACGCACTGGAAGGGAGTAAGTCCAGTGGATGGCTGACCAAGAGAGTTTTGCGCGTACTCGGCCCAGCCTAGGAACTGGTTCCAAGAGTTCTGGTGGCCATGGCAGAAGGTTCGTAGAAAACGCCCAATTTCTTGGATTTTCCTCTCCGTCTGCCCGTTAGACTGGGGATGGTATCCTGACAAAGGCATATGGTCACACCTAGGAGGGAGAAGAATGCCTTCCATACTCTGGAGATGAACTGTGGGCCACGGTCTGAAACAATGTGTTCAGGAATTCCGTAATATCTGAAGATGTTATTAAACATGATCTCAGCGGTTTCCATAGCTGTGGGAAGGCCCTTGAGGGGGAGAAGACGGCAGGATTTAGAGAATTGATCAATGACTACTAGAACACATGTGTTACCATCCGAGGCCGGCAGATCAGTGATGAAATCAACTCCTAGGTGTGACCAAGGGCGGTTGGGAATGGGCAGCGGAAGGAGCTTGCCAGATGGTAGGTGGCGTGGGCTCTTGGAGATGGCACATTCGGAACAGCCTTGGACAAACCTTCTCACATCCCTGGCCATATTGGGCCACCAGAAGCGATCTTTCAGCAGCGAGATGGTGCTGTTGGCCCTGGGTGGCCAGTGCCCAGAGAAGTGTGAACAGAGTGAATCAGGGAAGTGCGTTGTGCTCTGGGTGACATACTGCACTCCTGGTGGACAGCCCGGCGGAGTAGGCATGGAAGCATTGGTGGAGGTAACTTGGTTATCATTCCATTGGATGGGGTTTACGATGATTTCCTTGGGGATTATGGATTCTGGTTCCTCACTGACCTCTTCATGAGCATGAAGACGAGAGAGAGCATCCGCTTTCACATTTTTGGGGCCTGGACGATAGGAAATGGTAAAATTGAATCTAGTGAAAAAGAGAGCCCATCTTGCCTGACGAGGATTGAGTCTTTTGGCGTCTCGTAGATATTGCAGGTTCTTATGGTCAGTGAGGACACTGAATGGATGATGTGCTCCCTCCAACCAATGCCTCCATTCCTCCAGGGCTAACTTAATAGCAAGGAGTTCCCTGTTGCCGATGTCGTAATTTCTCTCCACCGGGCTGAGTTTGCGAGAGAAGAAAGCACATGGATGGAGTTTGGCTGGAGTTCCCTGCTGCTGCGAAAGCACCGCTCCTACTCCCGTAGTGGAAGCGGAGGTATCGCCTACAGGTTTACCAAAGACTTCTCGGAAATGTGCAATAAAGTGATCAAGGGATTTAGTTACTGTACCAGCTTGGGACCAGATGGTCTCTGCCCATTGAAGGGCTCGCCCCGTCAGCAGGGATATGATGAATGCTATCTTGCCGCTTTCCGTTGCGTAAAGATGTGGCTGCATCTCCAGTGCGAGCGAACACTGCAGCAGAAATCCGTTGCACTCCTCCGCGGAGCCAGAGAAGGGCGCTGGTCTGGCCATGGGACTGGTAAGTATTGTCGTAGAAGAGGAAGCGGTGTTGGAGACGGGCGTGACAGGTGGTGTGACAATGGCAGGGGTGAGTATCCGTTTTGAGGGCATCCACGATCTCCTGGAGCGGGTCGGGAGCACTCATCTTGCTGAATCCTTTGGGGTCCGATCTTCTGTTACGGAAGGAGACTCACACAGAGGATTAGAAAAACGGGTAGTTTATTCTCAGCAAGTGAAGCAGATGGTACGGGCAGGTGAGTATTAAAGCCAATATATCAGTCTTTAGGGAAGATGAGGAGAGTAACACCGTAACTGGTATTCACAGGAGATCGTGGAAGGGAGACAGAGGACTGCACACACCTCAGACGATGAGTGAACTGGAAATCCACGAAGCAGATGACTGGAACGGACACAGGAGGAAACACAGGAGGTAAGTTCAACAGGCAGGTAAGTCTTTCAATGAATCTCATGGATATCAGCGAGAGAGAGTCCACTTCGTTGGAACGAGATCGGACACTGGCGTGATGTGAGGTGTGTGCTTATGAATGTGAGCTGATGGTGATTGTCGATCTGTGACAGGTGCGTGTGATCAGTACTCAGGTGATGGTGTTCGCTGTGATTGGGAGGTGGCTGAGCCTGGCCGATCTGTGACAAATATAAAGAGTCGCAGTAATCTAGCCGAGAAGTAACAAACGCATGAACAGCCATTTTTTGGGAGAGAGTGAACTTTGGTTCGTCCTGGTCTTCCCTTAATGAAAACAGACACAGAAACTCCGTCATAATGATGTAATGGTTGTATTTTTTAAACCATTGATCTGTCCTTCAGATGGAACGACTCTGATATGAAGACTAAAAGCAATGTGAGTGTTTATAAATTCTGGAGATAACACCTCCTCTCATTCTTGAGGCTGAAATACACTCAGTTTTACATATTTTAGCAAAACAGCCAGGTTCAATATAAGACTCAAAAGTTACATTTTCAACAGCAAAGTCTAGGTTTAGAAAAAAAAAAATATATATATAATAATTTTTGCTCAAAAAAATAGGTCTAAAATTGTTGTGAGAATATAAAATGTCTTTTTATTTTAAAAATTATATTTACAGAATGACAGGAATTGCACTGGAATGACCATTTGAGGCTTTAAAAAATGACCAAAAACATTAGTCTATGCACAGATTTGATGTTTTTTATGTTATTGACATAAAAGCTGATTATCTGAATAATTACATAAATCTCAGTCCGTTTCTCACATAAAGCTGTCATGTGACTTTCAGTTTGGGTGTGTGGCTCTACAAATTCCTTCATCACTGCCGTGGAACGTTCTTTGATAAGACTGAAAGGCTGAGCTTTCTGGCTGTTCTGGAGCATGTATATGACTCCATCTAGTGGTGAAAGTAAATATTTTTATATGCGTAATGGCAAATTGATTTTACTAATTCGGCATGAATCCTTCCTTATAAAATGTCTCAAACCTGTATGTTTACACTGTTTTAAAGCAGTAGCTCGCCCAAAAATAAAATCATTTCATCGTTTACTCTGCACACTGAAAAAAAAGTTTCATTCATCCAATGAAAAAAATTTAGGGTAATGATTCACATCTATATTTTTTAACTTGAGCCAATGGCAAGTTATTTATTTTTCATTGGCTCAAGTTAAAAAATATAGATGTGAATCATTACCCTAATTTTTTTTTATTGGATGAACATTTTTTTCAGTGCATGAATGGCGTAGCCTACTTTGACCCCATTGACTTGTATTGTTTGGACATTTTCAAATGTTTTTTTTTTTTTTTTTTGCACAGAAAGAAACAATTACAGATCTTTAACAAAAAGAATGTTGCAGGCGATAAGTAACTTGAAACTATGCATATGAATTCTATGGGGCAGTGTTTCCCATTAATGAAGCATAGTAAATTTCTGCCATCCATATAGGTACCGCATCAGAAGAGTAGACTACAGCTTGACCGGGGCAGGTTTAACTTTCTCAAGATCTTACAGAGAGTTCACACCATCTCACATTCCTGTCTGAAGCTCCAGGGATGGATTTCTATAACTTGAGGCTGCCTTTGCTAATTTTGGCTGCTCTTGGTTAGTAAAAAAGAAAAATCAAGGACAAATGTGTTATTTAGCACATTTAGACTTTTTAATTTTTAAAACTCAAATTCTGGATCTAAATCTCATTTTAAAGGGGTCATATGATGCTATTTTAAAGATCATTATTTTGTGTATTTGGTGTAACAGAATATGTTGACATGCTTTAATGTTCAAAAAACACATTATTTTTCAAATACTGTACATTATTGTAGGTCCTCTATGCCCCGCCTCTCTCAAACTACTTCTGTTAACTTCTGTGAAAGTATATTGAACTAGGGCTGGTTGCATAGCCACTATGTTAAGACTGTGTCTTAAGAACTAGTTTGACTAACCTGGTAATCAGTCTTACTTTTAAAATATGTGTGTGTGCGTGTGTACCTACTTAACCATATTTTGGGGGCAAAATTGTACCCAAAAGTGAGCTAAACCTGACAAAAACCTCTCTTTGGGGACGTCCTCATTTGTAAAACTGGTATAAAAATAAAGTAAACAGTTTTTTTTTTTTATGAGCCGTTTTAGGGGGGCGTGTCTGACTCTGAAATTTAATAATAGCCTACTTCTGTTAACTTCTGTGAAAGTATATTGAACTAGGGCTGGTTGCATAGCCACTATGTTAAGACTGTGTCTTAAGAACTAGTTTGACTAACCTGGTAATCAGTCTTACTTTTAAAATATGTGTGTGTGCGTGTGTACCTACTTAACCATATTTTGGGGGCAAAATTGTACCCAAAAGTGAGCTAAACCTCCTTAGACTTGAACTAATTTTTAACATATTTACTTAAATAAAAAAGGTGAGATATCTGACTATTGAAAGGGATTATTTACCAATCCATAAAAACAATTTTAATGTTATGGCAAGCTTTTAAAATCATTGTTGTGGTAAGGGACAGCATATTGGAATATATGTCCCAACACTGACAGCTGTGATAAAACTTGCTATATTAGCTTGACACAATATCTTAGACACATGCTAGCTATGCCTATTAGAAGCTAAGAAAACACAAATTAAAATATGTTTTTACAATGCTTCATGCAAACAACTTAGACAGTATGACAAAAAATCTGATCATTAAAAAAAAAAAAAAAATTTTTTACCATAAATTATTTTTTGTAGAAGGAATGGTCACATGTGGCTGATTTCTTCCAGGAAGGATGGGAGGCTAATTGAGACCTATTGATTTTTGTATTTTGTATTGTGTTCACTGTAGCTCTTTCCTGATTGAAGAAATAAGCCATGTTGCAACCGTCCCCACTCTCCCCTGTAAGCTATTCAAGGTGCAAGGATAGTATTCGAGTATACTTTCAATGGATGGTTGCTCCACCATCTATATATTTCAGAAAAAAATGAAACCATGAATTAAATGCTTAGATAACGCTAAGAATTTAGCACAGGTGTTTTAATCTAGATTTCTCTTTACCTCATTGAACCAGGTAAACGTTTGACCTTGAAGACAACAATCACCTCAGCACATGATTTTCAAACCGTTAAATTGAATTTCAAGCACGTTTTACATAGAGATGTAGACCTCTGAGTGATTAAAAGTGCATTAAATCAGTGACAGGAAAATCCTATTTTGATAAGTATGGTCTGAAAAATTTGAAACCACTTAGCAACGCCCAATCAACTATTCAGAGCACACCAACAACCACTAAGAACACTAAAAGCCCGTTCATACCAAGAATAACACCTATAGGCGTCCACACCAACGCACAATAATGTTTTGTTCATTATAGTCTGTGCTTCAGTTTTGTCTTCTGCCACTTTAAATGTGCAAGCTCTTTTTTTTCTTAAACCATTTTGTTAGTGTTTATGCAAACAGCATAAAATGTACTTTACACTAAGTACAAAAAAAAGTTACACCCAGGACCTAAATGACAAAAATATTAGTTCCATTTAAGCATAAAATCATGCATTCTTTGTTAATATGCTTTCATTCTGTTGGCAAAACTGAAACCGGATATCACCATTTTATAGGTTTGGCCTATATGGAGCAAATACTCACTTTTTTTCCTGCTTCTGCTGATAAAAGAACAATTGAATTAAAAATGATATTATAGTTGTGTGGGTGTATTAGTATGGATATCAGAATGTGGTTTGTATGCGAGAACTGAGAAATGATATATATACTGTATATATATTTTTTTTTATTTTTTAAATCGGACACTGATTTTTTTTTTTTAGCTGGACAACTATATTGTTCTTCTGTACAAACGATTATTAAAACGTTACATGTGGTTATCATTGTATGGGCCTTATTAACTTTTTTTAATAAGAATAAGAGATTTTCTATGAACAATTAGCCTACATAAATTTATGTCTTTTTCTCACATAAAGCTGTAATATGACTTTCAGTTTGGTTGTGTTTTCTCCTAAGTTTGTGGCAGAGACATTTTTGGCCCTGCAAATTGTGTCATAACATTGCTGTGGTCCCTTCCTTGAGTTAGTTACATTAAAAAGCTGAGCTTTCTGGCTGTTCTGGAGCATGTATATGCCTCTATCTAATGGTGACAGTGGATATCAGCACCTGACACTGGTTCAGTCATGAATCCTTACTGATAAAAGATCTCAAACTGTTGACACTATCAATACCTCACCCCAAAACTAAAATCCTTTAGTCGTTTACTCACCATCATGTCGTTCCAAATGTAGGCTATGTATGACCTACTTTTTAATCTGCACACAAAAGAATATATTTTAAATAAATTTGATGTCCAAAAAACACTGGACCTCATTGACTTTGTATGAACAAGGAAATCACTGAGACATATTTACATATTTTTCATGTGTACAGAAGCAAAGAATTACAGATCTTTAACACATTTTTGAATTGTCTTAGTTAATCGCGGTTTATCGCGCGAGTGGTTTATTTGAGCAGCGCGCATCTGTTGACTAGCGAAGGTTAATTAATCACACTTTAATGTCTTTTATAGAGCCTAACTTGTTAAACCACACTGGTTCTTTGAGCAGGGATGGGCACTATTTCAGACTCTGACTGTACTTTGTATTTTGAAGTCTTTAAAAAAATCATTTTTTTCTGATTATAACTATCTGTGTGTTTTCAAAATAGTTAAAATACTTACCAAAAAACACTGGACCCCATTGACTTTGTATGAACAAGGAAATCACTGAGACATATTTACATATTTTTCATGTGTGTACAGAAGCAAAGAATTACAGATCTTTAACACATTTTTGAATTGTCTTAGTTAATCGCGGTTTATCGCGCGAGTGGTTTATTTGAGCAGCGCGCATCTGTTGACTAGCGAAGGTTAATTAATCACACTTTAATGTCTTTTATAGAGCCTAACTTGTTAAACCACACTGGTTCTTTGAGCAGGGATGGGCACTATTTCAGACTCTGACTGTACTTTGTATTTTGAAGTCTTTAAAAAAATCATTTTTTTCTGATTATAACTATCTGTGTGTTTTCAAAATAGTTAAAATACTTATTTAACCTACTTATTATGCTTTTGATTACCTGTATCGACCATAGTTCAGTCCGCTGAAACCCAACTTTCATGAACATGATCTGTAGATGTCAGAGAGAGCGGCTTCTAGCACTGCTGGGCGCGAATTCTGTGTTCCTGAAAGGAAATACGGAGTAAAATAATGTAATGGTTGTTTAAAAAAAAAACAGAATTGCTGGCAGCTGTTGTTTCAAATCCACTATCAAGCTAGCTATATTTCTCACCATCAAATACAAAGTGTCAACGGTGAAGAAATCAACATTAGCCAGCAGCCAGCGAGTCTCGTTAACGAGTTCGCTAGCTATAGTTGAAAAAACATTTATTGCATTTTTCTTCATACTGGGCAAGGGAACGGGAGGAGTAGGTGAGAGGAAAAATGTTTTGAGGAAAATGTTCTTTGTATTCAGAACAGGTCCAGACAGACACGGCTTACTAGCGTAGGCTAGTTTTTGCTTTGCCATCGGTGGAGTGAATATTTGCTCCATGACGCATATGGCAATACACGTGTTCTAAAATCGGCTCAAAATACCAAATTGTTTGATATCCTCTGACTAAAGCAAATACAATTTTTATTTTTATATCTTGTGCTGCAATCATTTATTTATTTGGATTTTTACATGTTACAATTTGGAAAAGCACATTGTTTTTAAAGGGATAGCCCACCTAAAAATGGAAATTCTGTCATATTTATGGCCCCTCATGCCATTCCAAACCTGTATGAAGACTTTTTCTTCTGTGTAACACAAAATAAGATATTTTGAAGAATGCTGGTAACTAAGGGTTGCCAACTTCAGAAAAGGAAAAAAGGGACAAGGGCTTTTCTTTATATGAAAATAAGGCACCGAATAAGGGACACTCAAAATACTGTACCACATAGTGAATATCATTTCAGTGTTCAGTAAGTTAAGTAGACTATGTGTATAAAAGGTTCTCAGGCATAAAGACATTTCTTTTGATTAAACCAATGTATGTACAATTTAATTGTAAAATAGAATTGTAATGTCATAAAAAAAGTCACACACAAAAAACACAAACCATTGGCTAGAGCAAATTGTAGCCTACCACTTTAGAATTGTGACTGTACCAGTTGTGTAGTAAGTAACCATAATAACTGAATGTCTATCTATGAAACGTCAGTCAATAAAGCATTTTTTTAAAAATGGCACAAAAAATTTAACAAAAATTTTGTTGCAACATGAAGCCTAGGCTACTGTATGAATAAATGAGTATTGGCTGCTTTGGAGTCTTTTTTTGGTCATTTTGTGTTTTAATAATGAGGTCCAAGGTTAAGAATTCGCTAGAAGTTGTTGGCTATGTTTCCCCCCCCTCTATTTAACAACATAAACTAAAGACGATTTGATTTTTTGATCACGTCTTCCCTCATGTTTTCTTGCGTGGCTAGATGTTGGATTTATGAACAATATTCAGTTTGCATTCGCCAAAAAAATGTGCCAAAAAAAACTGTTATCGCGAGTCCCGCTCATAAGCCGGTGTTGTGCCCATTTTCGACTCCCTGCCAAGTTATTACCCCCTCGTTGAAATCGCTACCTGATTGCCTAATCCAGGGCTGCCCAAACTCGGTCCTGGAGGGCCGGTGTCCTGACTTGCCTACCCCTGCCCTAAACCTACCAATACTAGGGGGGTAGTAATCTGGCGGGGGTCAGAATTGGGCAAAACACCGGCAGAAGATTCTGCTTTGTCTTAAAGCGTTCCGCGAACGGATAAATTCTCAGTTAAGAGTTATTCGTAATGGTTTAAGGTGGTCATAGCTGCGAATACGGGACAATCTGCGTTCCGAATGGCTTTCATACGGAACGCTTCTTTGATGCCTTAAACACGGGACGATACGGAACGGTTGGCAACCTTACTGGCAACCAAACAATTTCGGGTCCCATTCCATAGTATTCTTGTCAGTATTATGGAAGATAATGGGATGGTAACGATTGTTTACAGCAGAAATGCAGGTATGACATGAAAAAAGACATATAGGCTTAGGTGAAGAAATGTTGACAGAATTTTAATTTTTGGGTGAACTATGCCTTACCCTACACTTAAACTGAACTTTCAGAATGTTAAAAAAATCACTCAAATATTAAGCAATATCTAAGTGGCTAATCAACAAATGATATTGTGTAATGATCAAGGGTGAGTCATAAACCGCTGATTAAAGAAAACTGCACAACTCAAAGCACTTTTGAGAAAATGCTCTCTGACTGAGCAAACATCTAGATCTCAAGTCATGGGATACAAAGAACTACAAATGTCAACCAACCCACGTCGTTCAGCACACATCGTTTTAAACCACGCCTGCTGTTGAGCAAGCACTGCATCGGACAGATATACTCCTGTGCGTTTCATGTTTGCGTAAGTGTGCAAACTTGTGCAAACGTGAGCAATGTCTAACAGCGAGGAAATACACACCAATCTAATCGACGAACCTGACGATGACTGCAGCAGTCCAGAGGTTCGATATTCAGGTATGACAATCACAGCATGTGCGGTCTCTTTAACCTAATGTTTACAGTTGCATTGTGTGTTATGAGACCCATGTATCTCCAATCCTTGTAAGGCAGTAAATGAAAATGAGTGTGTGTGTGTGTGGGCGTAGGCCTACTGTTTGACAAAGTACAAATGATTTGCAATGGTCACTTTGTCGCATCCAGTGTGGACAGCCTCAAGCTGTTGGCTTACCTCCGGCCTTGTTTTATAATTTATTTGTTTAATTTTTTTGGCTAGTAGAAATTATGAATGGCCGGTAACTTAAAAATTTAGTAGCCAAATTGGCTGGTGAGTGAAAAAGTTAATTTCAAACCCTGTATATATATATATACACTGAAAAAATTTTTTTATTCATCCAATTAAAAAAATGCAGGGTAATGAGTCACATCTATATTTTTTAACTTGAGCCAATGAAAAATAATTAACTTGCCCTAACTGTTACCCTACATTTTTTTAATTGGATGAATGAAACATTTTTTTCAGTGTATAAATAGTTTTTAAAAATGTATAGACGTGTTAAATGCTTTGAAAAAAAACTATTGCTGATTCAATTTTCTAAAAAAGTCTAACAAATAAATAAATATATAATTTCTAAAAATCAGAAATGTTTGGTTGGATACTAATTTGGATCAGATATATATTTTTGGGCACACATAATTCCATCAGCATGTTTTTTTTTCCAGACTTTAACCACCTAGACAGTAAATGAAACACATGCTCTCTGATATTCAGTATCTGACAATGTGTTTTTCAACGGTTGATGCTTAAATGATTGCATTCCTGAATGTGAACATTCATTACCTTTTTGGACAGTACTTCAACCTCAGATGCTGCAGTTGTGTAAATGTTTATGAAGTTTTACACTAGAATCTCCAGCTTGACAACCATCCACAATTATTGGACAATATACTGATCAATACTCTCAGGGTTTGAGTTAACCTGGCAAAATACTGTAAATGATTCACTGAAATGTGCCACGTGTATTCCAGAAAGAATACAAAAGTCTATATTTCTTGTCAAAAAATGTTAGGTGAGCATAGCCTACTTTATTCATTTAACATTGTGTCAAATTGTTGATGGTTAGACTTGGCAGTTTTTATACAATTGCTACACGGTAAATCCAGTTGAATATTTGTTTCTTCACAGTATTTCAGAACCCTGATAAAAGAAGCAAGCAATTTTGCCAAGATCCTTTCAAGGTGGCAACAGCATGCCTGACTGCCTTCTGCCTCATCTTACTCATGATCCTGGTGGTCACAAATGTTCACAGTGGTACTACTCTTTTCTCACTTACATGACTTTGGTGTGAATGTGTTTATTAACAAGTAGGACATTAAAACAAATTCAGATTCATTTTGATTTGATTCAATTCTGATTGACAAGAATTCCAATTTCGTTTCGATTTGATTCAGTATATTAAGTTACGATGCCCATTCTGCTTACTGTAGATATGAAATGAATTCTCTCAAGGAAACTTCTAACTTGATGCTTTACAAAAATATAAATTTAAAAATGTAAAAACTGCACTGTTGAACTGTTCAGTTGCTATTTATCTTCCAGACATAACCAAAAAAAAAAAAAAGTGAATTTCTTGCATTAAAACACCTTTTTATTTTCTCTATTTCAGTCTTTCTACTTCAAAATGTCACATTTTATTCAATGTGTTACTTGCCATTTCTTTGTAGTTTAATTGTAAAATTTACTAGCAATTTCTGAGTGAAATTTTTTTTCTACATCAATTTTTTTTCTGTATGTAAAACTATTATACAATGTGACCCTGGACCACAAAACCAGTCATAAGGATCATTTTTTTAAAATTGAGATTTATACATCATCTGAAAGCTGAATAAATAATCTTTCCATTGATGTAAGGTTTTACAAAATATCTTCATGGAACATGATCTTTACTTAATATCATAATGATTTTTAGCATAAAAGAAAAATCTATAATTTTGACCCTTACAATGTATTTTTGGCTATTGCTACAAATATACCCCAGCGACTTAAGACTGCTTTTGTGCTCCAGGGTCACAAATTAGTTTTAACAGATCAGTTTGAAACTTATGTTATAAACTGAATCTTTCTATCTTTATTTCTTAAAATCCTGTTTCTCTTTATATCCTATCATTGACTCACATCTGCCTTCATTTCTTTTCTTGTGTTTTAGGTGAGGCACGTTCATCTGATCAGGATTGCCCGTCCAGCACTGCTGAATCACGCATGCAGAAGGGCTGCGCTAACGTAACGGCTCTGACTGAAGAACTGCAGGCTGTGAAGAGAGAAAAGAGTCAACTGGAGGAAGAATGGACACAGTTGAAGAAAAAAATCGCTGAGCTTGGTTAGTGAGGTGCAAGTGCATGCATTTGTGCTATCAACAAACAATATCTGTTGCATTTCATAACGTTAAAATATTTGGTCTTTTTAGAGGCAACCACTGCACCACAAACCACTCCAGTACCAACGAAGAATCCCTGTCCTGAAGACTGGAAGCACTTTAACGGCAGCTGTTACTACGTCTCAGAATACCGAAGGAGTTGGTCGGACAGTCAGGCGTACTGCAAACAACAAGGAGGACACCTGGCCATCATCCTCACAGCTGAAGAACAGGTAAAGACTGTTCTTACATTTGCATTTATATCATTGTGTGTGTGTGTGTGTGTGTGTGTATGCAGATGTTTGCTGAACATCAAATGGCCTCAAGTAACACTGACTTTAGACATCTATAGTTGTCTAAAAAGAACACAAACTATTGGCCAGGAATATGCAAAAGAGGAAGGGATCTTAGTTGAAACGTGAGCCATTAAAATGGATTCTTAAGTTTTTTTGACTGATTTTATTGATATTTCAACTTTTGACCTGATGAAGACGTTCATATGGAACCTGCTGCCCCGTGGATACTGGAACTCTTACTGGTTTGGCATAAGTGATCAAAAAGTAGAAGACGACTGGTACTGGGTGGACGGAACTAAACTGGTTGGAGGGTAAGAATATCACATTTAATATCTTTACACTCTCAGAAAAAAAGGTACAAAATCTGTCACTGGGGCGGTACCTTTTCAAAAGGCACATCTTTGTACCTAAACAGTCCATATTGGTACCTTAAAGGTACATATTAGTACCTAAAGTTGTACATATTAGTACCTAAAAGTTACAAAAGTGTACCTTTTGAAAAGGTACCGCCCCAGTGACAGCTTTTGTACCTTTTTTTCTGAGAGTGATGAGTAATAGACTTACTATCTCTAATGTGTTGTGAGCGCTGTGCAGTAAAGGAATCAATTAGCGTGTGTTGCTCACTCGCTAAACACATTGCTTTTAAGTATAATTAGGCATAATGTCAATCAACTGCGTTAGCATGTACCATTCATAGCATAAACTGAGGCAAATATGTGTTTTACAACTAAATTTTACCCCAAAGGTGTTTTATTAAAGACTTAAAGCAATGGTGTGGTGTGTGACAGTGCTCTTGCAGATATCATGCAAATTTGTGCAGGAAGTAAACGTGATGTGTTCCAGAAATAGGTGTGGCAGCAGCAGCAGGCCGCCGAGCAACCCTGTCGAGTCTGCATCTGGAATTGTGTTGAGTGAGCAGTGAATTATTAGTACAGCAACGTCCTTATTTTGTTGCCCTCGGCGACAATAACAATGACAGCCCCTAGCACTAACTCCCGCAGAAAACTTTCTGCAAGTCATTGAGCAAAAGCCCATTCACTAGCTTGCGCATGGAAGGATACAAACCCTTTAGGAGTGAAAAAAGTGGAAAAAAGGGGGGAGTGTGTCACATAACATCCCCTTTAACTCATATGGCGGACCCTAGACAGTAGAACACACACACACACATACACATATATATATTATTCATTTGCTTCAAAGTTATTCATATTTTTTGCATACTTTTTTTCAACTTTTTTACATAAAATGAGAACACTGTAAGTAAAATTTACTTTAAAGAACATCTGCATTTTTTCATTTTTACTTATAGAGATAATTCATGGAAAATAAGGCACATCTACCTAAACAGTCCATATTGGTACCTTAAAGGTACATATTAGTACCTAAAGTTGTACATATTAGTACCTAAAAGTTACAAAAGTGTACCTTTTGAAAAGGTACCGCCCCAGTGACAGCTTTTGTACCGTTTTTTCTGAGAGTGTACAAGTTAAAACTCTTTTGCTGGAAGTCAGATCGCTACGGATTCTTGGAAACATTTCCGTATTATGACGCATCTCACTTGGAGTTAAAACTACTGAATCATATTTTTTTCACCTTTTTCTTTTTTGGGTGAAAGTCTTGTGATGATACACTGAATCATCTCATCCTTCCTCTTTGTTAAAAATAATAATAATAATAAATTAATTAAAAAAAAGAAAAACAGGACAAAGGGATCTTGCATAAAACAATTTTCTTATCATTTATATATCCTCAAAATGATTTATAT
>NW_015625585.1:787993-788924 GCF_001515625.1 Sinocyclocheilus rhinocerous
TAAATGCAGAGCACTAATTCTGAGTATGGGTCACCATACTTGGCCACATGTCACGTCACTTTCTTTTTCTAATACGATTGAGAGTGCATGTAAACACTCGATCGGATTGAACCCCGAAACTGAAAGGACTGCGCATGTGCAATGACGCAGGAATAGGAACATAATGACGTATGACGCGCGGAACGAACGGTTCTTCCTTTTGAATAAAGTGTTGTATAAATGCGTGTCCTGTCATTATAAAACTCTCCTTTCACTCGGCAACTGTGAAGTGGAGCAGGACAACCTCCCACCAGTCCTTGTTTTGGATTCTCATCCACAGGGTAAAGGCTTAATTAACCCAAGTTTACCCAGGGTTACACCAACATGTCAGAAAAAAAGAAAAAGAAAAAAAAACAGAATCACTGAGTTGGAAAAAGGATCACCCCCCCTCCTAAAAATGGCTTGTAAACTCAATCAGGGGTAGCTAATCACCTTCTCAATGGCACACAAATCCATTTGACTTTCAACTGTGATCAGCTGTGATCATTTTGATTAGAACTGCATGAAAAGAGCTTTCCTGGAGCATTTTTAATTCCTTGGTAGTGCAACTGAAGCAAATAATCAACTATGGTTGGCAAGGCACTGTCAAAAGATCTCCGGGATAAAGTTGTGGACAGGCACAAGTCAGGAAAGTTGTCAATGGGAAAAACGTTTACCTTCCAGCATGACAATGACCCAAAGCACACAGCAGAACTGACACACAGTAGTTGAATGAGAAAAAGGTGAATAAATGATCTAGTCAGAGCCCAGACTTAAACCCCACTGAAAATCTGTGGAATGACTTGAAGACTGCAGTTCACAAACGCTCACCATCAAATTGAACTGAACTTGAGCAGTTCTGCAAAGAAGAGTGGGCGGATATTGCTAAGGCTAGATGTGCAGAGTTAGTAGA
>NW_015625585.1:791704-793632 GCF_001515625.1 Sinocyclocheilus rhinocerous
CATTCCTACAGTAAAGCATGGAGGTGGTAATGTCCTGTTAAGGGGGAGTTTCTCTGAAGCAGGGACTGGAGCAATTGTCAGGATAGAAGGAAAAATGGATGGAGCAAAATACAGTCAAATTCTTGAGGAAAATCTGCTGCCCTCAGCCAGAAAGTTGTCAATGGGAAGAAGGTTTACTTTCCAGCATGACAATGACCCAAAGCACACAGCAGAACTGACACACAGTAGTTGAATGAGAAAAAGGTGAATAAATGATCTAGTCAGAGCCCAGACTTAAACCCCACTGAAAATCTGTGGAATGACTTGAAGACTGCAGTTCACAAACGCTCACCATCAAATTGAACTGAACTTGAGCAGTTCTGCAAAGAAGAGTGTGCGAATATTGCAAAGTCTAGATGTGCAAAATTAGTAGAGACATATCCCAACAGACTAAAGGCTGTAATTAAAGCAAAAGGTGGTTCAACAAAATACTGACACAAGGGGGTGATCTTTTTTCCAACTCAGTGATTCTATTTTTTTGTTATATCTTTCACTTGGATGTTATAAGTTGCACTGAGTAAATACATCTGAAACAAAAATTGTGGCTGTCTTCATTTCAGGCAGCAAAGCAACAAAATGTGATCATTTTAAAGGGGGGTTATTCTTTTCTATAACCACTGTATAAAATTAATCAGGGAAAATGGTCATAAAATAAGAGATATTTAATTAACTTTAGCATATTAAACATATTTTAGCACGACTTTGATTTGCCATTGTCATTTTAAAAATGATGCTACTTCCACTTGTTAAAAGCCTATATATCCTAAGGAAACCAGGCTGTCTGACTATTGAACCCATTTAACACCCTTAGAAACACCCTTCTTTTTCCTTCATAGTTTCTGGGAAGATGGTGAGCCCAACAACCATGTTAATGAAGACTGTGGCAACATGGTAAAAACAAATGTTTTAAGCCGTGTGGCTACAAAGAGCTGGTATGACGCTCCATGCTACATGTCCTTGCCCTGGATCTGTGAGAAGCTGGTGTCCTCTTGAACTTCGCTCCTACCATCATCATCATCTTCACCACCAGCATCAACAGACATTCATTGATCATTAGTAATACAAGCTGTAATGAAATTTCCATAGCATTTAGAATGTCTGGTCTCAGGGTTTTCAGTGTTTCAAACTTTAAATGACTAACTGCAGTCATGGGTCAAAAAAAAAAAAAAAAAGCAATTAACTTTTTATTTTAATCTGACACCATATGTGCATTAACCTACATTTAGCTATGCATTTTAACACTGGACAATTTAGTGAATTTATTAACTGCTCAAATATTATTAAACAAATCTATTGAGGCTGATTAAAACCTTTTTTATGTTAAAAAAAAAACATTTGTATGTAAGAACATATTGTCTGTCTTTTCCTAAACGACTAAACATTTTTTAAATTCCTTATAAATGTTTTCTATGCATTTTTGGGGGTAACCAATAACAATGTAATAGTCATTTTATATAAATATCTATTTTTTCTTATAAATTTGGGAATGTCTGGCAGTTCCACTTACACTCAGTAGGGCGCAGCATTGAGTCAAGGTTTTGATCATAACAGTACAATACGATAAGTCGATACCTGGTTTATTTTCCTTCATTAATATTGACAAACCTATCTCTGTAATCCGAATGTTACAAATAATCACAGAAATCCGTGCCTTTGTTGTTGTTTTTCTAGACTATGCATCACTTTAGTTAAGATTCATTTTAAGAACAAACAAGATTACGTAATCAGATTACTTTTTTCAAGTAACTAGTAAAGTAACGCATTACTTTTTAATTTACAAGAGAATATCTGAGTTACTTTTTCAAATAAGTAATGCAAGTTACTTTTTTTTTCAATGTATTGATTGACAGCTCTCCTGTGCCCATGTTGAGAGAAATCAGAAGATGTTA
>NW_015625585.1:794296-805005 GCF_001515625.1 Sinocyclocheilus rhinocerous
TTTTTTATTGCTGAAGTGTGTTGAAATTTCTTCTTCTGCATTCTACTGTACGGACGTAAATTTACTTTCCCTTCAGCCTGAGGCTTATTCATTTCACTTTTGGTGTGAAAAGGCTTTTATATTTGCCAAAAATAGAACTTTTTTATTTTAAAAACAAACAAGCAAGCCCTGTCCAGATTTAAAAAGTAGCGCAAAAGTAACGTAACGCATTACTTTCCATAAAAAAGTACGTAATTAGTTACTTTTTTAATGGAGTAATGCAATATTGTAATGCATTACTTTTAAAAGTAACTTTCCCCAACACTGTTTGTTTTAGACCATTATAAGCCACACTAGTTCAGAATGTGACCAACTAAACCAAATACCAAAGTCAAAGTCTTCGGAAAGCAATACAAACAATCTTTTTATCTTCTTTATCTCTTTTTGGCATACAAAACAGGCCCTTGCCTTGTATAGATTTAAGCGTTTGCGTAAGGCACACGGATGAATGCATTCTGGGTCGTGTCCTCTCATGTCCCATCCGACTGTTTTTTATGACAGTGCTGTGACTGATTGCCACAGTTACTCATAGTGACGCCAGCAGCCTAATCAAAGTGCTATATTTTACATACATCAGCTTAATCTTAATCACAGTGATGTTAGACTGCAGTAGAACGGCACGTAGCTTTGTGTTTTGAGCTCATTATTTAAGCCCTGTTACGGTAAAACACCTTTACCAACTCTGATCGGGCTTACTGAACAGAAATTACTTTGTTAAAGTCACTTTAACGCCATGATAGCATGATTTTTAAATTTTCCTATAAAATGAATTATGCTCATCCCTTTTGCACCAGGACAAGCAGGGCTAGTAGAACTTTAAATGTCTTTTGGCTTTTCACAGTCATTTAGATTGAGATTATAAAATTTAGCCTACATCGGATTAAAGCTAATAATTGGCAGATATGTTTTCAGCAGTAAGCCTTATTTTTCATCTCTATTTCCTGTGAATGTGCGGTACTTCTCATGCATTAGCCGTTATCTAAGTACAAGAACAGAGTGAAGTAAACTGTAAATCTCATAGTTTAGCATTCATTGCTAAATCACTTTACTATTTTCTCCAGTAAGTACATTTTCAAATCTCTTAGTACAAAAATACAAACTGATCAAACTTGTAACACAACTTTCAAAACCAGATCTCATGCTTTCATTACAATTTTCATTATAGTTACACATTTTCAATTCACATAATCATTGTTTCAAAGCACAAGATTATTGTAATATGTAATGAGAACATTTGAGTTTATCACCGAAACATAACAGAACATTCTGAATGAACAACGGTTCATTCAATAGCAAACAATGCAAGAAGCATGGTCCAGTTCACCCTTGTTGCTGAATTAGTAGCAGAAACACAGACTACAGATGATACATTCGAAAATACATGTAAACTATCTAACTGACATAAAAATTATATGTAATAATTTGTTTGTAATAGTGTCTATTCAGTGTGCCATCAAAAGTTGTGATGAAGTATGACGCTAGTGTAACCCCTCTCTCCCGGGTCCTCACCGCCACACCTCGTTCTTGTTCCGAGTGGGTCTAAAACGCGGGTCTCCGGCATGAGAGGCGGACGCACTAACAAGGAGGCTGAAGACTGCAGCCCCTAGCGTCAGTCGCTAGTGCGCCTCTTGAGATCGGGGGAGTGAGGTTTACCTGCACAGCACCTACCTGCTGGCCTCCGTTACACTCACCCCCCTAAACCTTACTCCCATCCGGGTCACGGCACCAATGTAACCTCTCTCTCCCGGGTCCTCACCACCACACCTCGTTCTTGCTCCGAGTGGGTCTCCGGCATGGGAGGCGGGCGCACTAACAAGGAGGCTAAAGACTGCAGCCCCTAGCATCAGTCGCTAGTGCGCCTCTTGAGATCAGGGGAGTGAGGTTTACCTGCACAGCACCTACCCGCTGGCCTCCGTTACACTAGCCATGAGGTTTAGTAGAGAGTTGGCAGCTCTTTGGACAGTGCTTTTCTGACTGACCCATCCATTTCTCAACTAATAAGCTAATGAGATGAATCAGGTGTGGTTGATTTGAAGAGTGTGAAAAATATGTAGGCTACTGTTGGTGCCTCCAGGAACAGGGTTGGGAAATACTGATGTAGCAACATCCGCTTGTTTTCTTATGGTTTTCTTATTGTGTGCACATTTATGGGTATCATGTTCCCGATTACATAACCACATGTGCGTTAGTATGCATTTCACTGAAATGTTTCCTCGGATTGTTTGCAATAACAACTTATGCATATTGATGAGAAAATATCAGATTTATTTAATATTAAAAAACAAACAAACACACAGCAAGGGTCCTTTTAAAAATTATAAATATTGTGAACACAACATTGAGCATATACATCTTGTGGTCATTCATAATGCAATGAAACGCAACCGTACAGTGCTATTAATATATGCTTACATAAATGTTTTCTTAAATAATAAGTGTTAATCACACATCAAGTATGATTTCAAACTGTCCAGCCTCTTTAGAGACGAAAAACACATCTTTGGCCACATCCTCCTTATTTTTACACTTCTCACAATTCATACACTTTTTCTGACCTCTGAAATGTCACATGTCTCACTTCTCATCCCAGCTACATTTCTTCTGCCTTCAGTATTTACTCCTTTGCAATACATACACTTCTCTCCAGCTGTTTTTAGACTTAACTCTGCTTCAGTCAGGTTAACATGCCCCACCAGGCCTTAACACGTGTGGGACTCTTCATCCCTGAGCTTTTGCTGAAAAACACCAACTTCAGCAGCACCACAGTAATAACTTGTTTGTTTTGTTGTTGTTGTTTTTTACTAAGGAATCTACTGTTTTGCATCTGGCCACATGCAGTTTAAGTGTTCCCAGGCAACAGTACTCAAAGAGCATTGGGAAATGCTGTCACTGGTCCCAAGTTCAGTAGGGAATGCGAGCATTCACATTGGAAGTCTATCTTGGCAATCTCTTGAAAGCCTTTGTCATATCTTTAAGGCAGCCAGCTCCGATGGTTCACTTTGCAGCCTTGTAGGCAGCTAAGTTCAGTGGCTCCTTGCTCGGGACGCACCAGTCATCAGCTTCCTGGTTGAATTTGTAATGGCGCAAGGCAGTCTGATTGAACACTGGAAGCTTCTCTACTGAATCTGTAGACAGGGCCTGCGGGAAGAAGACTGTGGATTAATGATTTGAAGACTGACGGATGTAATGTCCAAAGTTGACAGGATGTTTTGCACGGGTACAAGCTCAACAGATAAGGTTAGTGTAAGCAAAACCCTCAATACGATTTGCCATCTTGCGGTTTGTTTAAAATTTCACCTAAAAGTGCAAAGTCGTGGTTTACTCATTGTGCCAAACCCATATGACTTACTTTCTTTCGTGGAATACAAAAGGAGAGGTTTAGCATAATGTTGACACAGCCCATTTAATGATAACTGGGCAAAAATCCTCATATGGTGAGGATTAGTAACAGAATTTCAATTTTTATGCAAGCTAACACTTTTTTTAGGGATCTCTTTACCTTCAGCTGAATTACGGCATCTGTACCATAGCCCTCCATTGGATAAAGCTGGAGATCACCTTGGAAGTATCGTGCATACAGGCGGGAGGTGGGAAGGCCATAACCAAAGCCAGCCTGAGGGAAATGTCTGACTTTCAGTTTTTTATGAAAAAACATATGCACCTGCTATTATGTAGTGTCCCATGCTCTTACCATTGGGGTCCGTTGATGGTCACCAATAGTAGGTCTGGGCGCTGTTGAATACATGTAGCTAAAAAGTCTATCAATCTTCCTGAAAGGAACGCCACCGCCCCTGTCACTGATCTGGAACATGAAATGTGAATGTTTAGAGAACAATGACGTGTTTTGTGAGCTGCATTACAACAGATGATGAATACGTGTGGGTTACATGACTAAGACTAAGGGATTGACTGTTGTATATGTATAAGAAGATAAATATAATCTTGCAAACACTGTTACCGCATGGATATAGCATTGCAGTTCAATGTCTGCTTTGTTGCACGCTTTAGCCACCAGCAGGGCAAAGGTTAATATCGGTAATACTAGTCAAAGCTAGTTTCCATTTATGGCAACAAATGATCTTGATTAAGGGTGGTTAGAATATTCATCTCTAGGACAGTTTATATAACAGTTATTATCAGTTATCACTGAATCTAGGGCAATGTAACAGTGTGAGCAAGGAACCGGTGGTTGAGAAGAATGATTCAAACAAGGCGGTGGTGTTGGTGTGACCTCATATTCTCACTGCCAACTTTCTCTAAAAACATCATACTTGAACTTTCATTTACCTTGATTGACAGGTCCTCTCCGCCTAGAGCAACCATGACTTTGATTGGTGGCAATGTGCTGCTTGTTTCATGATTCTCAATAGTAGCCCTCATTGCATTCTGGAGTGGAGGAGACATAAGAATGACTTATTTAAAATCTAAAATGAATTATCATTCCATATGCGTCTGCAGTATGCAAAAATAAAGCACCATGCCTACCTTGAAGAGCTCAAATACCATGTGGTAGAGATGAGAAGGAACGTAGGAAATCTCGATTGGTTGCGACTTGTTCTTTGCTGCACCAGAGAACAAATATTATAAAATACAATGTAGTTTGTGAATGAAATTGAAATGAAACATGATGGAACGTCTGGAGAATATATTTGAACATGTCTGTTCCTCACCGTTTATCTCTCTAAGCTCCAGCTCAGGGGATCCGAGGTAATACTGCTCACAGAGCATTTTAGCACACTCATATGCATCTGAAGCAGAACACAGGACATTAGTATTGAATTTGCACTTGTCGCTAGGGTAATATTTGTATCCCAGGTCGATAACGGTATGCACTGAAGCACTCACCGCTGATTACATTTGTGACGTCACAGCAGGAGTCAATGCACCCGATGCTGCTGGGATGTCCTGGCTTTGTGGAGCCATCGAAGATCAGAGCTAAAGATAGAGCAGGAAATAAAAGGGAACTGAGGGTTAGCGGTGTACTTCAAGCTAATCATTCTCTCATATTCAGTGAATAATTAACTCAAACTGGAGCAGGCCGGATTATTCAAGATCTAATGACCTGTAAAGTGCTGAGAAAGCGACTATTGATGCCAAGTCCAGGTATTAGGACTAGAGCAAAGATTTAGGACAAGATTGACTTACTGTGCTGGTTGATGAGCATGCGCATGGAGATGCGGTTCATGTAAAAGCGGTCCAGAAAGTACTGAATGTTCTGACTTGTCAAAGGATCTGCCCCAAATGCATCCCTATACTCGATGACACCCTGGGCCATGGTGGGTACCACATCATTGTGCCTGTTCCTGATGGTCACCAGAGTGTCCACAAATCTTTGGGGACAAACAGCAAAACAACTCCATGAATCCTGCTGTTTTGTACCGTTTAATAATACTTCTTTAATATTCTGACAGATGATGTGTGTAGATTGCAGAACCTACCCGGCAAGAACTTTGGGGTCATTGGGACTCTTGTCTTGAAATTCTAGGATGTCCATCAGGCTTTGGACAAACCTGAGAAAGTAAGATAGAGAAGACAAAGGGAATGAAAGGTTGTACATTCACTATAGATTATGTTTTTTTTTTTTACCACTGCAGAGTTACAATTACACTTTTTCATTTCCAATAACACCCTCAAGCTAAATAATGTCTTCACACTTACAGGAAAGTTTTGCAATTTTTAAGCACTCACCGGTGTTGTTATTGTTAACTAAAACTATTGAAAATAAAATATAAATATTATATGAAAAACTTAAAATAAAAAAAATGCAAAAATTAAGAATATTACAAAACTGTCCAAGAACTGTTTAAGTACTAAAATTAATCTAAAATAAAAACAAACTGCATAAATTAACTAAAACTATTCAAAATTATTTCCCATATTAAAATAAAGTTGAAATAAAATAAAAATATAAATATTGGATTAAAATGTTAAACTTAAAAACTTAAATTTTGCCTGGGCAAGGAACTTAAATATGTTTAAGTACTAAAATCACTCAAATTAAATCTGAAATAAAAATAAAAAGATTAAATTAAATTAAAGTATTAAAAAAATTCAGTAGGCTATTAAAATAAAGCTGAAATAAAATAAATAATAAATATTAGATTCAAATTTTAAACTTCTAAACTTAATGTTTCCTTGGCAACTAACTAAAATATTTTTATTTTTTTTTATTACTAAAATTTCTAAAAATAAATTAAAGCTAATTTTAAAAACAAAAACTCATAGAATGTTACAAAAGCACATAATGCAATTACTAAAACTAAAATGAAAACAAAATATAAAAATGAAAAAGCTCATTAAAAATATTTAATGATACGTTCAAAATAATAAATAATAGTATATAAATATATAAAGAATAGTATTTAAACAATATTTTATACTAGGCTATAATTATTTCTGATTATTGTTATACTTTTTAAATATATTAGCTATTAATATTCATTACAGATATTTTCTCCTAATTAGTTTTTTATATGTTAACTGCTTATTTCCCTGAGTTTCCCTGCTTGCTGTTCTGCTGGAGCACAGTAGAATGTACTGTTCCAAATCAGTTCTCGAAAACAAGTCACGCCGCACCTTCTCATATTTCACTTTCTGAAGTGAACCGCAGTATCCGTTACATTAATGTACCCGCAGTCTAGTAAACAAGTGAGGGTCTGCAATGGTATTTCAACACGAAACTACATTCCATAGGCTCGTTAGCAAGTATTTACAAGCACGTTTTTAAAGAAAACGTTTTAAGCATCTCACACCACAACTTAATTTCACATGGTCCAGAAACCCAAACTATAAACTAGAAGAAAAATAGCCTACTATAATAATAATAAGTGCTTTAGTAAGAACTGCTGCGATGATTATTAAGATTACAACTTTGATCCTTAGATTAAAGTTATAATGGAAACCGGATGAAGCTTGATTCTGAACTTTAAACTGCCGAGTGTGTAATGTACAGTAGCCTACAGTAGTGGCTCATATTTCGAAATATCAGGCTGAGGAACTAGGTCAAAGTTCATCGTTCAGTTAGGAGGCGTACACATTACATAATGCACACGTGTAAAATAAACCATTTTAATGGGTTAGTATGTTCAGCAATGTATTAAATCATACACATACATGATTTATCGTGTTCGTTTGCGTCTGTTTACTCAAACTACAAGTCAAGGACTGTTCAAAAGTTAGTTAATACCTTTTTTTTTTTATCTGATAACCCAGGACATGGACTTACCAGCTGTGAACTAGCTGAACGGACTGAGTCATTATCAGTTGGTCAGGTAAAAGGTTGATCTCCTTCAAACTGTTGCTTAGTCTGACGGGGAGCTCTTGTCTGAGGAAAGCGAAGGATGTTTTCTCGCACGCATTTGTGGATCCTGAAAAGACAATGTGACAGTGAATCCTCAGCTAAATGCCCACTTTGCTGTAATACAGTTGAACTAAATCTCTAATACTAAGAAAAACAAACTTAAGCAAACAGCAATTAGGCTACTGAA
Organism: Sinocyclocheilus rhinocerous; assembly: GCF_001515625.1. Classification (NCBI taxonomy): domain Eukaryota; kingdom Metazoa; phylum Chordata; class Actinopteri; order Cypriniformes; family Cyprinidae; genus Sinocyclocheilus; species Sinocyclocheilus rhinocerous. The sequence goes on from NW_015625585.1 coordinate 801,823, forward strand.
TGACTTAAGTTTTGTTTTTAATCTGACAGTTCCTGCTGAGCTTCGTTGCGTGCACTAATTTGTCGCGTTAAAGTTTTTTTTGTTTTTGGAAAAAAAAAACACTTCACTCTTTGTGCATAAATGGTGTGCAAATATAACAGGCTAACGTTACAAATAACGGCAGTACGAAGACCTTACAGAAAGCGCCAGAGCAGCGAACTGTTACTATGGTTACCCCATCCAGGGAACGCGTCAGTTCTCGAGCGTTAATCACATTCTGTTTGAGCGATCATTCACATTTCTAGTTTTTAATTTCTACATGAATGAGCCAATCCAAATAATTTCATAACAAAAAGAATATCGCAGGTTTTGGTGCAATACACATGCACTAATGCCCAGTGTGTACCATCAGCCTTGGAATGACAAGATTTCATGCAAACATATTTTGCATTCAAATCTTAAACTCACCGAAATCCAGAAACTGCTTCATTGACAAAGGCGACGGAGAAAATTTCGCGTAATAATCAATATGCTTTGGCGCATTTAGCATAGCGGCATTCCTCATTATATACCTTACAAACTTCATCTTGGAAGATCTAAATATCCGAACTAAAAACAAAAAACGTTTTATGTTGTCAGAGATTAAAACAAAGCCGTAGCTTTTCCCTGGAGAAGTTTTCCGTATATCCTCGCGTGCAGTTCTCTATTCAGTCTGGGGCTGTCTTGTCTCGAGACCCCTGTTGTTGACAACTCTTTAAAGTTTGCGTTCTTGCACAGTGACACGCCCACGTCGTTACGTCGATATCGATGGTGACCAATTAGAGAGAGGAAACAGGGACACTTGTGCCGGTCAGGTACACGTCAACTCTCGGAATCGCGATCAACAAGCTGGCATCTACGTGATGTTTGTACGAGTATGACAACATGGAAAATCACGCGATAGCATCACAACAAGTCGCCAAATAAAAGGATGATACAGCTGGACATTATGAGGTCAAGCGTCACCCATCACCCAGTTGGACCCGAGTGCAGTATGTGTCATGGAGCTGTGGCAAAGTAGCCTGCATAAAACACGTAAAAGTAAAAAAAACAAAACAAAAAAAATGTACCTGCCAGAAGGCATGACAAATTCATTATTTAAAAATGCAGTGATGCTTCTTAGAAATTTACATTATGCAATAATATGGTAAGTGTAGGCCTAATAGATCAAATTAGAGAAGGTCGGCGTTATTAGACTAATGTATGTGAATGAAAAAGGAAACAAATGAATGTCAAATGTAAACGAGAGTAGTGTCCTTGTTTTAGAGCAGTTATAAATAGTAGAAATAAATATAATTTAAAAGGATCAGTGAAGCTGATGCATACATAATAAATTGTATTTTTACTTATGCATAAACATGTTTAATACAAATACACTGTGGCCCAAACCTATAGCATGTAAACACTTTTGGACATTTATTTGAATGTTATCACATAACACAATATGAGTTAGATTTTTGTTAAATTATTATACCGTATTCATTTAAATTGAAATGTGACTTAAGTGTCCAAATAATTTTTGGGGTCACTGTACATTATTGTTATATATACATATAGCCATTATATATAGCACATTTAGTCATCACTGAAAGATTAAGTCCTATACAACAGTAAGGTGAGAAGAGGCCAAAAACAAAATAGTCAGCTTTTAATAAAGGATATATAATAATAAAGAATACATTTAATAATGAATACATTTTTAATCATTAATCACAAAGATTTGGCAAGATTATTTGTATAACACATATAGCCTTTAAAAAAATTATATATAAAAAAACAGGCCTAGGTATTAGCTATTGGAGAACGGAAAAACACTTAAATGCAGAGATCTCAATCACTGTATAGACTGAAGTGACATTTGAGACGTGAAACAGTAAACAAGACAACTGAGAAAACTGAGATTGCATCAAACAAGCGTTGAAACTAAACTAAACGTCTCATGACTGCTCCCTGGAGGAGGAACATACACAAACACATTACAAAAGAGAAGTGATTAAAAACAATTATCAGACAGAAAAAAAGTTAGCACTGAGCTGAGGAAAGGTGTCCTGTTGAAAAAGCTTGAATTGGCGGTTGGAACTGGTACAGTAGCTAGTTATGAGTCAATCTGTTTGTCTGTACCAGTTTGCACAACCAGCCATCCATAGGAAGAACCAGTTTAAACTGCTCATAAGTCAGTATGAACTGGAAAACTACACAATCGTCACATCACACTAAGATGAGTCAAATATAACTTATATAACATAAATATAAGCTTATTCTTCCAAGCCCTGAAAAGTAGGCTAGGCTACTTTTAAACGCATCTGCATTTCTTAATCTGATGGCTTCTGCGAATGTAAGGGGGGGGGGGATTAGTTAAACACCCAACCTAAACGTTGAGACATTTAAAAGGATTTGTTTTTCGGGAAGACGTCAGCTGAACAATCGGTAGGCTATGTGGAAATCATTGAACTCGCTGTACTTGAATCCCTCACACCCTCGTTTTCATCCCTGTCAAGCATTAATATTTTCGTTAAGGCTTTAACCTATATATCGCATACGTCTCTGTGGCATCTGATTTCTGAATCATCAAGTCACTAAAATAACAGATAAGCAGTAGGCTAACACACACAAACGTTACCATAAACTCAGTTTAACACTAAAAACCTACAGTAATGTGAAGAGGGTAATAGCCTACACTTCTCTAGTTTTATAGATTGTAACACAGATGTAGGCCTGGTTAAAATAGATGGATCTATATAGGGTGTTTTAACCAAAGGACAATATAATTTTTTTTTTGCATTTCAGATTGAGCATGTGTAAAACCATTCAGGCCCGTAGAAATTTATGAATGACCTAGGCTGCGTTTACACTGGCACAAAAAATCCGATCTTTCGCTCACATCTGACACAGATAGGAATTTGTTGCACACGTGTAAACACAAAAACCCGCACGAGATCCGATTTTTTTTGCATCCGAGCCACTTCCAAATGTGGATTTTAATCGGATACACATCTGATATCTGGACATCTGACCTACGTCTAAACACGCAGAAATCCCAATGCGAGGGCGACAGGTTTGCTTATAAAGATAGCGTTTTAATGCTGTTTGCGCTCATATTTTATTGAGATGGTTTTCAACCCCTGCCACATCAATTCATAAATACAACAGCTAAAAGCTACATTG
>NW_015625585.1:805917-807486 GCF_001515625.1 Sinocyclocheilus rhinocerous
CCGATCTTTCGCTCACATCTGACACAGATAGGAATTTGTTGCACACGTGTAAACACAAAAACCCGCACGAGATCCGATTTTTTTTGCATCCGAGCCACTTCCAAATGTGGATTTTAATCGGATACACATCTGATATCTGGACATCTGACCTACGTCTAAACCAGAGCATGTGAGCGGAGCGGAGCGTGAGCGGAGCGGAGAGCGGAGTGGTAATATTTCCTTAAGAGCGCAGAGCGCCTTTCTGAAGATTCCGCTCCGCTCGCTCAATACGCTCAGCGCAGCTCGCTCAACCCAGAATGCCGTTTGGTGATTTGCTTGTTCGAGATCGAGAATAGGTAGAGATCGAGAATAGTAGAGCAGTTATGGAGTCCAGACATTGTTTCAACGAAGTTGCAAGCCTTATACATAAATGTAAAGTAAAAAAATCTAAGTTAAGAATGAGCAGGGAGAAGAAACTGAGAGGGAGTGCGGGGAGACTGTTAAAGTTAGTACAGATTCATATTGATTACAATACGTATACACGAAGATGTATGCAAACATGGTGCAGCAAAAGGTGAGCTAGTTACATACCATAATAAATGAATAAACAGGTAGGCTAAGGTTATATTCGGTTGTACGGAGCCCCGATCATGACATGCAGACAAAATCACAGCCACGAATTTAGAATAGGCTAGTTCTCTTTTATGCTAGGACTACATTATGGCCACGAATTAAGAATAAATTTTTTTGTTTAGTCTAAATTATGGCCACGAATTAAGTATTCATTCTCTTGTTTAGGCTTAGCTGCCACGAATTCATTCGTTCGTTAATTCGTTCATTCCCTATAGTAGGCCTAAATCGTGGAACGAATTATTATATTTCGTAATTACTTATTAAAATCATTATTGCTTAAACTTAATAAATAATAATAAATTAAAAAAATAATAAAACCTGCTGACGTCGTAGAAACGAATTGTTAATTCGAATTATATTCGGAGCTCCGTAGTTATTAAATAATCTCAGTTAAACTGTAGACCTAAGCTAACACACAGCTGTATATAGGCCTAAATACAGAACTACAGAGTACAGAAGATATTAGCCTACACCACTTAGGCCAATTAAAATATTATTTAAAAAAAAAAAACTGACCCGAAACAATAGGTAGTCCTTCAGAATGTAGGCTAGATATAGGCAGCAGTAATTTATAATCTAATATAATGCACGCAAATTTGTTCTTTACAGAACGGAGCGGGATCTGAGCGGGAATTGGTTTACGGTGAGCGTGAGCGGAATATTAACGGAGCGCTTGCTTGGGCGTCACACCGCTCCGCTTCACTCACATGCTCTGGTTCCATGTGTCATTTAGCATATGCTTTTATCTGAAGTGACTTGCAGGACGCTTATTTCTGGGACAACAGTCAAAATATGGAAATGCATCACATTACTGAAGGAAACTGCACCGTAAACACTCTTTCATGACTTGTTTAAAGGAGACATATTATGCCCCTGTATGTAATATAATATGTAATATAAGTCTCAGGTGTCCCCAGAATGTGTCTGTGAAGTTTCAGCTCAAAATACTCCACAGAT
>NW_015625585.1:812526-815568 GCF_001515625.1 Sinocyclocheilus rhinocerous
CTCTCTCTCTCTCGCTCTCTCTCTCTCTCTCTCTCTCTCTCTCTCTCTCTCTCTCTCTCCTTAATTCGAATTCATTTCAATAAATATCATCTTTATTTCACTAAAGAATTCTACCTCTAACGAGCTGTAGATAAAATAGTCTAACAAATTAAAATTACCGTTATTTTCCGGTCTTTATCCGTTCAGTCAGATTTTGTGCTGCAAAACATCCATGACAGCCGTTGTCCATGCTGGCAAATAATAATGGCCATTCGACGTGAATTATATAAATATTTTAATAGCACGGCCATTTAAAACCCGAGGGTCTACCATGTGCATAAAGCGATCACTGCAGACAATCCTTTTGGGTGGGAATTAATTTAAACACAGATATCGGATACCAGTCGTGTCTAAAGTGAATGTAAACAGACGTGCCAAAAAATCGGATATGGTCAAAAGATCGGATCTGTGCATTAAGACGTGCAGTGTAACCGCAGCCCTAGGCACAAACATCCAGCGCCATCTAGTCACGGATTTCAGGAACGGACGTTGACATTGTTGAATATTGCTGCTGAAACAAGCAGGGCCTATTATTATTACTCAACTGCAAATGAAAGCTTGAGTTATAACTTATAAAACGAATACAAATCTTCATTTAAATTTTGTTACATACATAATGTACATTTAGTTAATTCGTTAAATTTTGTTGTGTTTTAGGACAGAAGCATATTTATTTTAAACCAAACTATCACTACTCAACATATCATCACTAAAAAAGGCCCGTTGTAATGTACTTTGAATTTGTGTCTTTCTTATGAGACTTACTCTGGCAATCAGCCAATGTCAGAGCGCGCTGTCAAAGCAACAACACAAAGACTAGGCCTATGCTCCGCCCATTTCCAGCAGGTGGCGTTGATTAGCGTATGTAGAAAGAGCTGGTGAAAGCTAAATGGACTTGATGCTTTCTTCATGTTTGGTGTTGTATGCGTATATTATATGAACCAAGTAAGTTGATTTATGTACTTCAGCTCATGTTAACTGTGATCCTACTGAATTTATTATGTTGGTTTATATTTATTGTTTAAAGGGGTCATATGATGTTGCTAAAAAAGAACATTATTTTGTGTATTTGGAGTACTGCAATGTGTTTATGCGGTTTAAGGTAAAAAAAAAAGATTATTTTCCACATAATGTACATTATTGTTTCTCCTCTATGCCCCGCCTTTCTGAAACGCGTCGATTTTTACAAAGCTCATCGGTCTGAAAAGCCAGGTGTGCTCTGATTGGCCAGCTATCCAGTGCCTTGTGGTTGGCGGAATGCCTCAAGCCTGTGACGGAAATGTTACGCCCCTTACCATACTGATGCCGTGTCCCGCGCAACAAGACAAAAACAATAAACCCCATTATAAATGAGGCATTTGTTGCATCCAGTGGGGACATAATTACTGATTATAATGACTTATACTGTGTTTTTATGCATTGCGTTGCGTATCGCGCTGCATAAACATAAAGCCATGTCTGCATTTGTGATCGGAGAAACGACAAACAACAAGCGCTACTCTACACTCCATGTGCTGCACACATCTGAATATTTGGGTTGAAGTGTTCTGAAACAGTGTTGTAAATACAACTTAACCATGCACTGATTTCTAGTCGTGTCCTCTTTTGGAAGACCAAACAAAGTAGTTTCGCTTTCACAACGAAACACACAGCGTCTCCACAACATGGCGGCAGCGGCAACAGCGAGAATAAAAGTTACGCCTTCTTTCTTTGCGTGAACATTTGGGCGGCGTTATGCAAATCTTCCCACATCGTGACGTAGACATGTGGGGGCGTGTTAGAATGAGCCGTTTTAGGTAGGCGTGGTTGACTCTTAACCTTTATAAAGAATATCTCTTTGGATTTGAGACTTTAGTCTTTGCAACTTTACAGATCTTCTTTATGCACCAAGAGCTTGTAACACTCCAAAGAGAAAGGAAAAATTGAAATCGCATCATATGACCCCTTTTTAAGGCAGGGCTGCCAGCTCTCACACATTCTGCGTGAAACTCACGCAATAGACACTTTTCTCAGGCCACACGCCCATTTTCTCACGCAGTGAAAAGCACCCGAAGTTGAAAATGTAATAGGATATTGGCGAAACAGATTTAGTAAATGCTCCAGTGCATATTTGTGTTTGCTCTCTGGAGAACGTCAAAAGTTTCTATTTACAACGTGTATTTGTAGCATTGAGCAATATAGCCAATCACAGACAGATCTGTTGATTCTTGAACAGCTCTGATTGGCCATTCCGTTCAAATAAACGCCGGATTTTGTTCCACACGCTCGCGAATCCTCTCAATAAGAGGTTCATTGATTATAAAGGAACTTTGTGAGATTGCGATGAACTGAAGTAAGTGGCACCTTTTTAGTGATTATAAAGGAAGTGCTATTTGCGCACTTTCTAGGCTAAATATAATCTGTTCAGAATTTGAATAAAATATGTTTTTCGGGAGTGACATAATTTCCTCATCCCTCACATAAATGCAGGATTCATTTTCGAGTGGGAGACAAATATAATTTGTCAAAATAGATGTTTATTAAGCAATGTTAATGCAGACTAATAGATTAATAGAAAAATATTTACATTTTCATGTAAAAATATTTCTTAATTGTGGTTGCAATCATTTACAAAAGTAATGGCTAGTAAATCTTGCAATTCTCTCACTGTACATTGTTATTCTTGTTGTGGTATATAGTTAATAGTTTTGCAGCACTGCAACAGTTATTTTACATAATTTTATGATAGAAATGCAGTACCATCATGACGTTTTACACACCCACCAACCCCCCCCCCAAACACAAAAATTAATAATAATAATATACAGTATCTCACAGAAGTGAGTACACCCCTCACATTTTTGTAAATATTTTATTATATCTTTTCATGTGACAACACTGAAGAAATGCCACTTTGCTATAATGTAAAGTAGTGAGTGTACAGCTTGTATAACAGTGTAAATTTGCTGTCCCCTCAAAATAACTCAACACACAGCCATTAAAGGGGTCATATGATGCGATTTC
>NW_015625585.1:815694-831560 GCF_001515625.1 Sinocyclocheilus rhinocerous
TGAATGTATATATATATATATATACACACATACACACACACAGACACACACACACACACAAACAAAAAGAACAACATAATACAATATATAACAAAGTACTAATACTGCATAGAATTAACGATTCCCGGTAAACAAACAATATTACAAAAGGGACCAAACACTACAAATGGCAATAGACTACTTAATGATAAGATCTTGGCATTAAGGCATGAGGCTTCCTGACGAGCATAATGGAGAGTAGAACCAATACATTTTGAGAACGAATAATTTAACGAATGTTTCAGACTAAATGCTAGCTTTTCACTTTAAAAACTAAGAATGTCTTGTAGAGATATTTCTACATGATCCTACACTTAAAATTACAAGTTGAGTCATGAACTCATATTAAATAATATTGTTGACTTGAATTTAATCCCCTGTTGTTTTTACGGTTCTTCTCTTTGAATCCACAATCTTGTGACCAAGTGACTTGTCTCTTTTCTCTATTTATGCACACTAGACGCCTCGACTCTTTCCTCAGGCTGCGCTACATCATTACGTCGGTAGCTGGTGGCAAGTGACTGTCTTTACAAGTGAGATGAATCAGTTATTCAACTGATTCATTCAAAAACGCTAATTCATTCAGGAACAAAATAAGTACGAATGAGTGATTGAATCACTGACGCAACCAATTCGTTCAAAAAGCAGGTTCATTCCGAAATGGAGAGGCACAGCAGTAAATGTGCTTGGCCTTTGTTTTGAACTATTTTCGTTGGCGGAGTAATACAGACTAAAATGTAAGTTACTCGATATTATCTTTATCTCTACTTCACGTAACGAATATCACATTCGCGATTAGGCCGTTTTTTTCCGAATATCAGCACGGCAGTGATTACCAGCGTCAGTCGGCAGAACAAATCAACAGACGTGAATAGCTATGTTCATATGGAGCAGATTATTATAAAGATTTTGTAATGCAGGTTAGTCACATAAACCAACATAATCCAGTCAAACATGAATTACTTGACATTTCTGTTTCTCTGGTGATGTTTTGGTGTCTTTCTATGGTTAACCACTTATGTTAACATAAAACTTATTTCCTCTTAAACAGGACAATAACAAATGCTCCAGTCTAAATAGATTGCTGCAGTGATGACATATTTTGTAGGCCATCCCAGAAGATGGTATCATCCTGGTTCCCTTGAGAAAAACCCTATTGGATGTTTCCATTGGCTTTTGGATTACTGCAGAAAATAAGATCTGTGACCAGGTCTATGATTCTTACGTTTTGTTCATCATGATAATCTTCACATATGAATGCAACCTTTATGAATTTTGAAGCCTAAATAAAATGGTAAAAACTAAATGTAGGGCTATAAACAAACTACACCACAGTCACATGACTTCAACGCTGCTTCCGACAGCTCTTAAAAAATATCCCCTGAAAAAAATATAACCACTTGTTAGCAACAGCCTTTTAAAGACAAGTAAAAGCTTTAAAAAAAAAAAAAATCACAAGGGGGTATTACTGATGTATCTTATGTCATAGAATAAGATGTGAAAATATCTTGAGCTTGTGTTAACCACAGACCTTATTTCAGGCATTTAACTAAATAACCTTCCAAAAAAAAAAAAAAAACTTGTTTATGGGTTTTGGCCTACAAAAAATGTTATCCCTGCTGTAAAAAGTAAGAATTTGCTAGTATTTACATGAAATATAACTGATGCATCCTTAAAATTACGGACAGGTTGAGTCATTAGCGGGCACCTTGATATCAATTTGACGTCAAATATTAATCAAGACTTGATCAAAATGCTGTAACTATTTTAAATTCAGTTTGGATGGCAATTTCTTCCAGTGGTAATTGGGTGAAAATAGGACGTTTATCCCACACTGAAATTGCTTTGATGTACAGTGGGTACGGAAAGTATTCAGACCCCCTTAAATTTTTCACTCTTTGTTATATTGCAGCCATTTGCTAAAATCATTTAAGTTATTTTTTTTTCCTCATTAACCAATATGTTTGATGTTCAGTTTACATCAAATCAATGTCATGTCACGTTTTTTACATCAGTTTGATTTGCATATTTGACCAGTTTTTTTTTTTTATGTCAATTTTGATGTCAATTCAATGTCTTTTCAGCATCAATTGCCCACTGGTTAAGTTACATTATATTGATCGTTAACAAAAGAAAAAAAAAAAGTTGCCTGTAAAATATGAAAAAGAAAAGCCATTATCATCAAAGTTTAAATCCCCTGTTGAAGTGCATGGATGATTGACAGGTGAGATTCCTTACAAAACCATTTACTCTTTATTGATGTGTATTCATCTGTGGTATGCTGTCAATTACCACATATAATAATAATAATTTGAGGTTATCCTTCAGTCTACAGACAATAACAAAGGTTGTTGACAATAATGCAGACATTAATGTAATTATTTCTAGGTAGATATTATGAGTTATTATGAATTTGCTCTTTTGATGACACGAGGACACAATGCAATAAAATAGTTATCTTCTTTTTAAATAACACGGTGAGTTGACCCACAGTTCCTATACTGCGTCGGCTGTGGTTGCCCATTTTAAAACCAAATTAATTTAAAAGTCTTATTACTCATACCTTACCACCCCGTTCACTCAGCGTCTCTTAAAGTGCCCTCAACCAGCTGTTGAGATCTTTGTAGTGCTTATTCCTTCTAATATGATCACAAATCCAACAGGCATGTTCAAGACCAAATAATGTTTTCGTTGAAGGGAAGTACTGCTTGTACAGGTCCTCGTTTTGGTCCAGGAGTTTCAGATGATCTGCCAGTTCTTTTGGGGATGGAAAGTCATCCACATGGATGAAGGCTTTACTTGGTAAGAACTGCTCGTAGTTCTCTCTGTGCGGGCCAAGAACAACAGGAACGGCACCAAGCGCTAGAACATTGAACAGCTTCTCTGTCACATAGTACCTATGAATGGAATTCTCAAAGGACAGGTAGAGTTTGCAAATGGACACTAAATTTGAATATTTTGTAGCATTAAGTGGATTTTTGAAGTGCCTGCCAAAGGCTGACACGTTAATGTATTTCACTAACTCTGTATAGTATTGTAAACGCTTAAAGTTTGGGTTAAAGTTATTATGCAACAAACTAATTTATCCTCCTTTGGGATAGTATAGTTTTTCTCTTCCTCTGTGGTGTCTGTGATCCTACCGTAAGGTACTGGAATATCCCAGCGGTAGCTTGAAGTGATATTAAATAGATCCTTTAGCATGGGAAGTGGATATGAATTACTTGGAAACTCCATATTCCACCATACCAACTTCTGGAAAGCCGGTCGTTGGGAGTTGTGGCATATTGGATAAATCCCCACTAATTTGCGTCGTAGTCCACGTAGATTGTAAAACATGATATCAAAACCATGGCAATTATGTTCTGAGTGATTACTGAAATAGTTGTGGACATTGTTTTCATAGAAAATAACTTACTTCCACAGTGAAAAATAAGGTAATACGGTATTATTGCAGATGCTTTAGCCATGTCTGATTTGTTTTTGAGCAGAAAAACACAAAAGATATTTTGAAAAAATTCTTAAGTGTTCCTTTTTTTCCATACAGAAGTCTAGTCTCCAATGCTGTTTGGACCAAAATGTTCAAAACACCTTCCCTCGTGTTCTGCAGGAGAAACATACAGGTTGACAGCATATTTTTAGTTCCTCTTTGACTGCAGATGGTGAATCTGTTGGAGGTGCAACCAGGGTTGAGATTATCCGGATCATTCACATATAGTTATCAAATAGTTTTTTTTTTTTAATTCAGAAGGACTGGTAAAACCTCTATTACGTCAAGGTCTGCTCCTGACAAACGACACGGACATTCTTTGAGCATGTTTTTTCCTCAGCTTTATTTCAACAGGTGTGGACAGGCTTTAGTTAAGCATGGGATGGTGACAATGACAGTCCTCTCTCTCAATGTAAGTTATGCTCGTCTAAAGACATGTACACTGACCCCTGCTGGCAGACAGTAGGCAAGTAGAGACAAGTATTAATCTAAGAAAACATCCTCAGCCATATTCATGTACGAGGACATTCCATCAAGTAACGATTAGTCGGAGACACATTTGAAACCTATGTTTGCCTGAAATTATTTACTATATTACAAGCTTTTTACAACTTAAAAATAGATTTATCACTACCATATCTCTCTATGTACTTGTAAATACACAGTTTCTGCTTCTTTTTTTTTTTACAAATCCCGTACCGACACGTTAATCAGTAAATGTAAGGCAGAAGAACAAAGAGGGGCAAAAAAAAGTTCACAACTGTCCATCTAATCTACACTCCATTTATGAAAAAGTTAGCTTTTCTGCAGATCTGAAATGCAGACGATTCTCTAGAGAATAAACATGAACATACAAACAGGAAGATCTAACAATATGACACCGAACAAGCTGGGATGTCAGCCTTGAATGCGTTCCGAATCTGCATGTATGGCTAGGCTGACTGCAAACATCAGTTAGATGAACATGACTGGTAATGAAATGACAAGATGCCACATTTCTGCAGCAATACTATAAAATATAAGACAACCGTTCCAGAACCCTTGGTCATGGTCCTGTCATCCGAACAGCTGATGCATTGTTAAAAAACAGAAGAAAATGAAGCAATACAGAAAGCGAATTCACGGCTTTACATGCAAATTTACCCAACGTTTATATTGGAGGTCTGTCCCAAAAAGCAGCATGCATTGAACTTGATTTTTGCAAAGTGATAAAAATCCTAGATCAACTTCATAAATGGCTGAAACGCTCCGTCAAAGGCCGTCTTTGACACAACGGTGCCCTCCAAAACCAGTCCGTAGACAGCATGTGGACAAGACCTGCTTTCAAACATAACGCAAGCAGCATAGCTGTGTCGTCCTGTAGCGGGAAAATGACAGAAAAGCCAAGATTCACAATGCAGGTGAGGTTACGGCACAAAGTGCGAGGAGTACTGCACGACGACAACTCCGAACCTGAAAAAATCCCAGGGTCCATCTTTAGAACAAACGAAAAAAGGCAATCAACCTACCGGTTCCCAAAGGAGGATCTGTTACGACTGAAGGAGCCATGCTGATTTATTAATGGCAGAGCATCTGTTGGCACTTTCGGACTTTTCGTTCACAACCTTACCGGAGGGTAATGAAGTCCCAACAAACCCCCTGAGAGAACTTAAAGGTAATGGCTGTTCCCTGAAAGAGGGCACGACCAGGACAAAAGACAAAAACATCTAAAGCAGTAACAGTTTGTACAGTTCAGCTCACACTCAGACACGCTCTGCTCCGAGTGACACGCGTTATTCACAGTGCATAACATGGGGTAGCGACTGAGAGGAAAAATGAACAACAAAACATTGAACATGTTGCCTGACGTAGTAATTAAGCCATTTTCCAGGCACATGCTTTTTCCCATCTCAAGTGCTACGCTTTACCTATACATACAGGCTCCCAGAGCACATCCAACCAAATGTGCAATGCTACCTAGGTACTTAAAATGTCAAAAGGAAAAAAAAAAAAAAAGTTGGCTGTTATTGATGGTGGAATGCAATAATTTCCCTCATTTCACTCTTTTCTGAGCGACGATGACCGTCCGCACCAGACAAAAGTGATACAATGGAATGGAGCTTGCTTCCGATGGGGGAATGGCTGATAATAAGGTGCAGGCTTTGTGTCTTTAGATGTGCATGTGAGATTGTCTGTTTATGAGCGTATGGGTCTGTATGAGGCACCCTCGTCGCCGATGCAGCCCGAGCGACTGGTCACAGTGTTTACCTCCCAACAGGTGGCAAAGGAGGGGCTCCTCTCATTACTGCCAAACAAACAGAGACACATATGAGTCCAAGATCAAAAATCACAGTATTCTTCCCTGATGATTTCGTACCAGTACCAGATTGAAGTCATCAGGCAAAAGCATTCAGCAAACTTGTGCGATAAACCTACTGAAGATGAAAAGCATGCAGCAGCTCTGTCTTTACACAAGCACATGAAAGCACACGAGATCAAAGGAGGCTCTGTGCTCACTGTGAGAAGCATTACATCTGTATTTGTTGAAGCTTGTGTGGTTCTGAACCAAACTGCTAAGTCTAACTGTTCATTTCCTGGGACTTACCTCTGTTAGCTTTGCTTGGGTATATCTTAGTGAAGTGTCTATAATCTTCTGGAGGAGGGAAGTCATCCAGAGGGTGAAAAGAATACTTGGACTCAAAATCATCTGTTGGAAGAGACAAATAAAAATAAATATTTGTATAGCATTTTTTTAAGCAAAAAGAATAATGTACACTACCATGCAAAGTTTGGTGTCAGTGTGATTTTTTTTTTAATATATACTTTTATTCCACAAAACAGTTTTCAACATTGATAATAAATGTTTCTTGAGCAGCAACACAGCATATTAGAATGATTACTGAAGGATCATGTGACACTGAAGGCTTAAATTTAAATAATAATTCACAATATTACTGTTTTTACTGTATTTTTCATCAAATACCTGCAGCATTGGAGAGACTTAAAATCTTAATGACCCCAAACATTTGAAAGGTAATGTAGGTCTTTTCAAAATTTGCTTCTCTATTTTTGTGAATAAAAGAGTGTAACTTGTCTTGTATTTAACAAAACTTACCAAAAAATATTTATTTGTGTGGTTTTAATTGTGCAGCAGCCTTGTTCACAGCAGTTTCTCCAATTAAAAACATTTATCGTTAATAATACGGTCTTATTATTTATGATCAAATGTTTTGTCTTTCCTCATTTTTATGTAACTCTGGACAATCTCCATTAATGAACAAATGTAAATGACATACATTTTTGTTCTTGAAGTGATGTTCATGTGACGCTAAAGCACTTTTCTTAGTCACTCAGGTAAAGAGTGTCTGCTAAATGCATATAAATGCATAAAACGCCAATTTTTGGCAACAACACAGACACATAGATTATATTAAAGTTTCAAAGGTGCTTGACAAACCACTAGATTACATTACGGATGATCTTAGAGTGAGCACATGCCTGATAATGCCACTGGATGATTATTTGATGCAATTATCCTGTCAGCATTGTCATACTAACTCGTCAGCATCTCATAGTCTCACTCGTCAGCATCGTCATTGTAACTTTTTTTAATATGAAAATCAATCCGAATATTTTTAGCTTTATAACAGGTTTAACACTAAATGTCGACGTATTTTGCACAACACCAGTGCCCGAGAATAAAGACGGGCCATTGTGAGAGTTTCAGGCCACATGACGGAACCATCTCTTGCCCTACAGGACAAGCGCAGTGCTAGCGCTAGTTTCAATTTGGAGAAAACATCATCCTCTCTATATGAACGAAGGATGTTGAAATGAGGATGTGAGGGCAGGTGCGGGTTGAGAGTGAGCATGAATGACTCACCTACAAAGGAACGGGAAATGGAAGTGTGTCCATTGCGGATGGGCGGGGGAGGGGGGGTGGAGCATCCCGGCCATTTCGTGATGGCTGCCCAGGAACTGGAGGAGCTAGTAAAGGAAGTCATGTTGAGAACGTCGAGCAAGTAACAGAAAGATAAATATAGTTTAAAATGATAATTCTCATGCACCATAGTTCAACTCTTCTGAAGCCATACAACAGCTTTGTGTTAAATTATGAAGTTCCTCACACAATAATGATCATGACTCAGAATAAAGTGCCTTAATCATATAGACTGCATGTATAGTGCTTTTATGTTGTCCTTTGTGGAAATTGAGAAGACGTGGTCACAATGAGAAAAGAACAGCTTCAAAATACTCCTTGTGAATTACACAAATTAAACAGGAAATAATGACAGAACGTTCATTTTGTGTGAATTACACTTTAAAAATTAATCTAGAAGAACAGTATGGTTTAAATATTTGGGGTCAGTAAGATGTCTTATTTTTTTCATTTAAGAATAATAGTAATATTAATACTTTTACTCAGCAAGGAGGCATTCAATTGAACAAAAGTGACAGTAATTTATTATTGTTACAAAATAAAATTTTATCAAAAAAATATGATATAGCACAACTGTTTTCAACATTGATAATAAGAAGAAATGTTTCTTAAGCAGCAAGTCAGCATATCAGAATGATTTCTGAAGGATCATGTGACACTGAAGACTGGAGTAATGATGCTGAAAATTCAGCTTTGTATCACAGGAACAAATTTCATTTTATAATATATTAAAGTAGAAAAGAGTTCATTTAAATTTGTAATAATAATTCACAATATTACTGTCTTTACTGTATTTTTGATGAAATAAATGAAGCCTTGGTGAGCATACAAGACGTTTTTCAAAACCAAAAAATCTTATACACCCAAATTTTAAATGGTAGTGTAGTATTAAACAAAAATGATTAATTTTAGTAAATTAGAGAAAAGTCACACAGTAATAATTTTCTCTGGAACCACCAGATTTCAGACAGTAGAGCTCACCTGCTCCTCGTCCCGGGGGCTCTCGTGCTGGAGGCGGGGGTCTGGCAGGCTGTGGGGTGGGTGACGGTGGTGGAGGCGGCGCATGTCCGCGTGTCGGTGTGTGTCCACCTGCTGAAGGCTTCTTGCTGAGTGAGTTGTGTCTCTGGGGCAGTTCGGGGGCCGCCTCGTTCACAGGACTGGAGGGTCCATTGGAAACCCCAGACTGCTGACGGTAAGGGGGCGGCGGCGGGGCCAGGGAAGAAGATGATGAAGACAATCGGCTGCTCGCAGGAGACGGAGGAGGTTTCACTGGTGGAGGTGGCGCGTTTTCACGCACCGGTGCTGGAGAGGGTCCTCGCTGCCCTGGAGTCGGCGGAAGTGGCTTTTCACGATTGTACGAGGGCGCTGTGGCTTTCTGCGGCGGGGCAGGAGGAGCGTTTCCACGCCGGGACATTGGGGGTGGCGGAGGTGGGGCTGAAGAGCTGTGCTTCATGCCTGTAGAGGGGCTGCTACCTCCACTGGGGGAACGGGAGAGATCAGGGAGGGATGGCCTCTGGGAACGGCCAGACTCCGGGGGGGAGTCCTGCTGAGAGGGACTGTCGGGGTCATCATGACTGCCGGGTGGGCGAGGGGCAGCAGAACGAGTGCCAGGATGGTGCAACGCAGACCTGCCTGCAGAACCATCTGTAACACAACCGGTTCAACATAAGAACCAGCCATAACTACAAGGCTTATGTTATTTTGAAGAAACACCCTTTGCATATCTGAGAAACACTGGCACAATCCTCTAATATGTATCATATTTTGTAGGCAATGACCACTGCGGAATGAACAAACACATTTTTGTGAAAAACCTACAGTAGGAAATCTGTACACTGGAAATCTGTAAAGTTTCTTTATTGGGATCTATGGTTCCATTAAAAATCTTTAAAGGGATAGTTCACCCAAAAATAAAAATTATTCACTTCAGAAGGCTTTTATTAACCCCCCGGAGCCGTGTGGAGCACTTTTTATGATGGATGGATGCACTTTATTTTGCTTAAAAATCTCGACCACCATTCACTGCCATTATAAAGCTTGGAATAGCCAAGACATTTTTTTATAACTCTGGTTGTATTCGTCTGAAAGAAGAAAGTCTTATACACCCAGAATGGCTTGAGGGCGAGTAAATCATCAGGTAATTTTCATTTTTGGATGAACTATCCCTTTAACATCCATGGAACCTTCAGTGGCGAGCGGTGACTTTTTTAACCGGGTATGCTGAGTGATAAGACCCCCCCCCCATCGGCTTTTAGGTCACTCAAATGGGATCACAGATGACAAATAGCTAAGAAAAACCGGGGAAGGGGGCGAGTTAAAAGTATGCACATTTCCTACCTTATTTGTAAATTAAATTAATCTCCATTCCTTCTTCTATCGTTTCAAGTTTATCCATTATTCGAATGCAAGAAAAATATAGCCGGTTTTCCAAGTAAAAACCGCCAAATAACGTTTACATGTAGTTACGTTATGATACATAATAAAAGGGTGGGGAGGTGGGGGGGGATTCCCCCGCTCTATACGTCTCTGCATCAGCTAAATTATTTTTTTTTATTCCAAGTGAATAGGAGTTAAAACTCCCACCCGGGTGACACTACTCCAATAACAGACCATGCAAAATACCCCAAAATATTAAAGATATTGCAAAGTAACGTTGCAACCTTGCAAACAATAATAAAATCAGAGAAGGACTTTAACTGTAAGCGACACGAGCATACGCAAAACAAAGGGAACAATATGATGTTTGTTATTATTACATTTTTATATAGCCCACGTTTTTATACACATTTTTTTTTTTTTTTACCGCTTAGGCAATAACATTGACAATAACGTATATCTTTAACATACGTTGTCTATGACCAAAAATGTAAGAAGAAATGTTTTCAGTGGACTTTTAAAATTTGCTTTGCTTGAGAAAACAAAAATATACAGTTACAGTGTTTTTTTTTTTCTTTTGATTTAGTCGAGTTGGTTTTGCATCGAACACAATGTAATTTTCGGCAATCGAGATCTGACAGCAGCAGCACATTTTTCCGCTTGGGCGAGCGCTTTGCGGACAGCTTACCTCGCGCATTAAATCAGCCGCAGACCAGCAAATCACTGAGAACGCGCTACAATCCTGACGAGTCATAGCAACAGAGCAGAGACGAGAAAACTGCGGAGAATCCCCTCGCCCGGAAGCAACCGCAACTGGTAGATTTTAAGAAAATTACTGCCGTTTGGCAAATAAATCATTGTACGTACTTATTCCTAACTCTTTAAGCTTTAAGTTTCATTTCAAAGGACAAGGGATCAACTTATAATCATGTTTATATGAATTATCCCGTGAACTTATTCTCTCAAATGGCCTGGGTATGCGGAGCATTCGCAGCTTATATGGACGGACCGCCACTGGGAACCTTCCCATTACACAAAAGGCTCTTTATAGTGGAAAAAGGTTCTTTAGATTTTTTAAATGTTCCTCACTAAGACAAAATAGTTATTTTAAGAACTGTTCAATGAAAGATCCTTTGGGGAACCAAAAATGGTTCTTCTGTGGCACTGCTGTGAAAACACCCTTTTGGAACTTTTATTTTTAAGAGTGTATCTTGACCAGTATCACCACTATGAACTATAAGCGATGTGAAGATTTTACAAATTCTCATTTTGTACACCAAAAGCATATGGCGCACAACAGAGGGTGTGAAAGAACTATTCCTTTAAATAGACGAAAACCAAACATTTTTAACAATCAACACACCTCCTACAGGTCGCAATTTTGGGACGCCACCCTGAAACAGCCCTCCCACTGGCTGGCCCAGTGCAGAAGACCCTCCACCACCGGACACACCTCCGCCACTTCCTTTCGGCTCTAAAAAACACAAAAAGTTTTTAATGTATTTTGATCAAATATATGCAGTCTTCATGAGCAGAAGAGAGTTCTTTCAAAAACATTTTTTTTTTTTTTTTATCTTACCGAACCCCAAACTTTTTTACAGTAGTGCAAGTAGATCAACAGAAAACGAGAACTCTCAACATGATTATATAAACAACTTTTTACTTTGGGACGAACTATCCAGTTAAGTAAATGACTGACTGTTGTATCCAGTTTAAGGTGTGCATCAACAATAAATTCAATACGCCTATCAATATGCTGAACTATCAAATTCATGCTGTTTTTCCACTTATAAAAATTCTGCAAAGCCAAGGCACTCAAGGATGAGTAAAATATAAAAAGCCTTTATTTTCTCATGGCTATAATGTTAAAAACAAACACCTTTGACTGCACACCAACGGGTTGCAGCTAACAAGCCTTCATCAGGGTGAAACAAGGCTTTTTATATTTTACTCATCCTTGAGTGCCTTGGCTTTGCATGATTTTTATGAGTTGAACTATCTCTTATCCAAAGATCACTAGGATTTGAAAACGTTTTTTCACCTCAGCAGCACATTTAGTTTTTTTTTTGTGTCTTATGATTTTCCACTTACTCTCAATCATCGGTGCACTCCTGTCATTGACAATGCCAACTTTCTTCAACTTGGGCCCTTTGCAGATATCAGTGAGCAATGCCCCTCTGCCCTTCGCTTCATCTCGGCTCAGCTTGGGAGGGGTTGTGTTTGTCTGCGGAAAAGCGATTGTTTCTTTTTTGTTCAGGTCAAGTTTTCACAGAAGCATATGAATTTTGAATTGAGCATGCTGTGAATATTTCTGAGGTAAGGTTTTGCAGTTCCCAATAAAGTTATCAGCCAACTAGAGAGTACTTACCTGGCTAAGAGTTGGGGGAGGAGGTCCACCTGGAGGTGGAGGGGGAGGAATGGGCATCTTGGATCTCTGTCCGGTGATTACAGCTGAGAGTGTAACACATAAAACTTCATGAAGACAGTTACCTAAAGAAACAGAAAATTAAAGCATAAATCAAACGTATTAAAACTTTATATATATATATATATATATATATATGTGTGTGTGTGTGTGTGATATTACTATGAATGGGAGAAGGTGAAATTTTTTTCATTATATATGTATATACTATATATATATATATATATATGTGTGTGTGTGTGTGTGTGTGTGTGCGTGTGAGAGAGAGAAAGAGTATATATAGGATTATTCAGAATAATTAGGTCATTTTTTCCAGCCATCTTTATATATGTATATATAGTTTTTAAAAAGGTTTCCAAGGCTGCACTTATTTGATCCAAAATACAGTAAGAACAGAAATACTGTGAAATATTATTACAATTTAAAATAACTGTTTTCTAGTTGAATATATTATAAAATGTAATTTATTCCTGTGATGCAAAGCTGAATTTCCAGCAGCCATTACTCGTCATCAGTGTCACATGATCCTTCAGAAATCATTCTAATACACTGAAGATTTATTATTATTATCAACGTTGAAACAGTTGCGCTGCTTCATATTTTTGCGGAAACAGTGCTAAATTATTTTCTTTGATGAAAAGAAATTTCAAAAGAACAGCATTTATTTGAAACATAAAGCCTTTGTAAGATTATAAATGTCTTTACTGTCACTCTTGATCAATTTAATACATCCTCCTTGTTGAATAAAAGTATTTGGGGAAAAAAAAAATTAACAGTGGTGTGTGTATAATATACAGAATATGTATCACATTTTCTAATAAAATAGACAACCCAGATGTTTATCATTACAACCGAGCAGATACTGATCCATATTCTTCTGCTTATAATCATAAACCTTTTATTTAAGAAGTAAACAAGTTAACAACACACTAGAGCTCAGATAACATCTGACAGCTCATGACTTCATCTTAACGAATTCTTATCCGTATTTCTTTCAATACCATTCTGTTGCTTTAGAAAAAAATAAATGAATGGAAACCATTTTAACTATAATTATTATTGTAAAATATATACGGGATGTCCGCATTTATGATGCACATGATGGCTAGAATAAAGTTAGCAGTTTACTGTACAATAAATTAGTGTAGCAGCTATGGTAACTGAGTGGAAACTAAATTATATTACAGTTAGTATGTAAACAACACGGCCTGCTGCAGGCTAAGGCCATTTAACCCGTATACTCTTTTCAGCTCATTTCATTGACTAGAAAAATCATTAAATATCAGTCATCACATGACATTTAAATGCATGTCCCGTGTTTTATTTGCATATTTATTTGATTGTGAATTAGCTCGACTTTAGCCTTAGCTTAGCTTAGCTTGGCCTCCAGGTGCGTCCATCGCGTCAAGACGTTTCCTGCCGACGGTGCGTGAAGAAAACGTTCCGTCGGTTGAACCCGACATAACGTGTTTATGTGATGAAATAATACAACGTTTGTGCCTACTTTTTTCCCGCAACGTCCGATGTTTTCGCAAGCCGGACTCCCGTCATACATGATCTCGCGCGTCGATCGCCTTGATTTGCTCCCCCGTTCATACCGGAAATTACGTCACTGTACATCTCGGCGTGAAAATGTTTATTATTGATTTTAAAAACAGCTAGCTTTATTAAATAATCATACGCAAAGAAGCGAAAGCAAAGAGTGCTCGTGATTATTCTACTAGAGTTTTATTATATTATACTCCGTTAAAATGTATCGTATAGATCTTTAAGATATCCTTTTTTATTATTATATTTTTTATATATTATATAAGATTATATTGAATCCCCAGTTTTCTGACCTTGTGAACATGGTCATTTGGTTGGGTAAATATCACATTCACACGCACACATAAATAAATAAATAAATAAATAAAACCCTCATTTATTTCTTCATGATTTTGTGAGAATGTTTTGAAAGTTTCAAATACTTCAGAAACAAAGTAGACAGATCATTCGCAGATCACTTGCTTTAAAAATGAAAAGTAGCCTATATTATCATCTTCTCGCCATCATGTCACAGAAACGGACTTTTATATACAAAATGCGGCTGTCAAGTTCAGTTGCAGTTTTGCTTCGTGCATATTTCATGCATATTTCATTCAGGAAATACAAATTTTGTTATTTTATGATACTGATTAACAACTCAATCCCGGGAGTGTTAATACCAGTAATGCCAAATGCTGCCACGTGATGGTGCTATAGGATGTATTATATTACATGGATTATGTGGTTTATATTATCTTGATTTATAAGATTTTCTATTCATTATTAGTGTTATATGCGCATTAACTGCACAGGAAACACAGCGTATTGTCTATGTATTACAGTTTGGCTGGTAAATATATATAACATACTGAGAGAGCAAGGCATTTTTGTTTAATACTGTGTCACAAGTGCTTTTTCATCATTTGGGCTTGACTATGAAGAACGACTCTCTCACAACACCAAATTTTCTTCAGATAATAGGTTTTAAATGATGTGCGTTAAAGGGGGTGATCAGATAAAATGCACCAGGTAGGCTTAGGGTTGGAGTGTGAATACAAATAACTACTTTAATGAAATAGTAAACGCAAACCTGGATAAGTATGCCATTTATATTTTATGAAGATGGTATCCAACATTTATGTGCAGCCTCTGGCCAAATGTGCTTAACAAATGATCAGTCAAGGAGTCATTCAAATTATGACACAATAAGTTTTTATGTACATAGTACTAGCAAATGTATGACTGTAGTTGTTTCACCTTGAATGAAAGTCAAGGAGCTGAGACAGTTAATATAATTCAGTTTATTTATTTGAAAACAAACAAAAACACCGTCAAACTAAAAATGTTCAGTAAAAATGCATATTCACTGTGACTTCCTGTTGACATTCCGTGCATTTTTTTTTTCTTTCTTGCAGGTGGGCATGTTGAAATGATTTACTATATGATAACAGCATCTTCAGGAGTGTAATTATCACTAAATATGCAGAAGAAGAGAAGGCCAATCAATGCGACAATTGCAAAATATTTGATTAAAGGTTAAAGGAATAGTTCACCCAAAAATGAACATTTGCTGAAAATGTATTCACCCTCAGGCCATCCAAGATGTAGATGGGTTTATTTTTTCCATCAGAACAGATTTGGAGAAATGTAGCATTGCTCATCAATGGATCCTCTGCAGTGAATGGGTGCCGTCAGAATGAGAGTCCAAACAGCTGATAAAAACATCACAATAATCCACAAGTAATCCACACGACTCCAGTCAATCAATGAACGTCGTGTGAAGTGAAAAGCTGCATGTTTATAAGAAAAAACTCCATCATTAAGACGCTTTTAACTTTAAACTGTTGCTTCTGGCCAAAATATGAGTTTATAATCCATAATAATGCTTCCTCCAGTGAAAAAGTCCATCCTCTGTTCTCCTCTCACATCAAAATCTTTTTTTTTTTGCTTGTAACCGTTGCTTGATCTGTGCATATTTCTCTCCTGATTCAGACAAGATGACTTTTTTTTTTTTTGAGTATTTTAGCCGGAAGCAACAGTTTCTTACAAACATGCAGCTTTTCACTTCCTTAATTGATGGACTGGGGGGGTGG
>NW_015625585.1:831655-843595 GCF_001515625.1 Sinocyclocheilus rhinocerous
TAAAAATGTCTTGATGGATTTGTTTCTTACAAACATGCAGCTTTTCACTTCATTAATTGATGGACTGGAGTGGTGTGGATTTCTTGTGGATTATTGCGATGTTTTTATCAGCTGTTTGGACTCTCATTCTGACGGCACCCATTCACTGCAGAGGAAGTGATGAAAAGCTAAATTTCTCCAAATCTGTTTTGGGTGAACTATTCCTTTAACATGATTGATACTAACACTTTATCAATGTAACTACTATTACTTTTGGCACATACATGTTCCTTATATACCAACAGATGGTAGGCAGATTTGTACTTACTGTATGAAGCTAAATTCTCCATTATAGTTACAGTTAATCAATAATGCTTGACAATTACTGCAATTTCATCAATCAGCAATCACACTTCACACAGATTGTAAAGTATTTCAAATTCATTTAAGCCTTTCAAATTCATGTTTAAGATCCCTTGCATCACACTCAGTCATATGACCACAAAATTCAGCATGTCATTCAAAACAAGATTAGCACATTTATATCTACTGTATGTACAATGATGTAAAACAATATAGTTTTTGTATAAAAAATATTTAAAGTCTATGGGATGTTATATAAAGAGGGCATAAGAGAGCGAATAGTCTGGAGTGAACAAGTAAAGGATAATGTAGTTGATTAGTCATAATCATACAATATTTTGTTCCAGAGAGCTGTGTAATAATAAGGGTTGTTTTGTATTGAAAGTCTAGCTGGAAACTTTAAGGGTGACTTAAAATTGCAAGGTGGGAAAAGCAATCACTATAATGCTAATCATTCCTTTGTAAAACAGTACATTGTGTTCAGTCTTAATGAAGACCATCTTTTTAGAGCACAATCAAAATAACCAAGCTAAATGATTATTGTGCAAAAAAAAAAAAAAATCTAATTCAGGATAATGACATCATGTTCCCTATTACAGTAATAGCACCGAAAGAAAAACAAATGGTCATTGTCACAGAGTCACTGTGTATTAGATCTCTCTAAAATATACTACAAATGTGGCCATACATTGTACATATTTAATTTAGCAATTTTGACATACCTGTAAATGTATGAATCCTACAATTATTTTTGGATTTGCAATGCTGTTGCATGATAGCAGAGTCATTAAAAAACATCTAATCTACAGAAAATAAACTGACCCACTGTATTTGGACAATTGTATGTGCTTACTGAGAATTTAATTTCAAAACCATTGGCATTAATATTTTATTGGTTTATTAGGAATTTGTGTCCAAATACTTTATAGCTGAGATTAATGTTTACAGATCTATTAATGCCTCCTAAAATGTCTTTACATGAAATCATACACCACAAATGTTCTCTTCCAACTGAATATCAGTTTGTCTCTTAAACATAATGAAAAAAATGCAAGGAAAATAAAACAGAAGAAATCCTGCCCTTGACCTGTTAGAAGAGGTTTGCAGTTTTCTTAAGTACCAGAAAAAAGGCAGGACAACATATCAATGTCTTCTCATGTCAACAAATGTCTTCCTATAATAGTGAGATTATGAAAATACAAACAGGCTTCTGTTTTTAGATGCATGTTTTGTTGTTGCTTTTGTTGATTTTCTACTCAGTAGCAATGCCTCAGAGTCACAAATACACAGAACGCAAAGAAAAACGAACCCTCGTGCGGCTGAGCCGCTAACTAGCTATGCTACATTTCTAGGACGGAGTTGTCTGGACATCTTTGGACAAACAATATAAAGTACAAAATGTACATGTTATGATCACATGCTTATCGCGTCACCACACTTTTAGGCTTCGTCACTCTGTTAGTAGCACAAGATGACAAGATGAGTTAGGCAGTGCTTAGAACTCACGTCACAAACAGACCGGTGGTGAACTAGTGAACAGCAAGTCGTGTGTTTTGTTCTTCTTTCGTTCAAGCACTGCACAATTCAGGCTCTGCTCCATGTTTTTTTTTTTTTTTTTTGCAGGGAACAAACTGGTTTGGGGTCTCCATCTTCATCATCCACTTCATTTGACCTGAAGACTGAGAGGAACATCTTTGTTGTGATTTATTTTATTCAGGAATCACACGTTCAGAAAACAAACAATAATGCTGAGTTAACCCATAACTAGAGACTCTGAGTTGTACGTCAGGGAAGCGTGTGCAAACTAACCTGCTGGCAGTGTTGTTAAAGAGGATTTGGGTACACCTGTCGAGGGTCATAGGTCATTTCTGGCATGTATTGCTCATGTAGCTCAGCGTCCAGCGGGAGGCCATCCATGGGTAAATCAGAGTAACCATATGGAGGGTAAACTGCATCCAGATCTTAGAGAGAGAGATCAATTAAAGTTACAGTAATTATGCCATCATTGCCTTAATTAGAAATTCTGTAAAAGAATAAAAACATCTACTTCAAGCAATTTGATATAATGGAGGACCCTTGACATTGATCGAGGGCTGGTTAATGAAGTGTAAGTGACCGAGGGGGATTTCAGATGAACTAATTCAATGAATCCAATTGCCACACTTGTTAATACACCAACATTCAAGCAGAAACACACACACACCCCTGAGGCCAGAGCAGAATCGCCTGAAGAATCAGATGGAAAAACACCCTTACCCTCAAACTTCATATGTCATATTTATAATAGTACATGGAAAATGATGTTTGTTTTGTACGAGACAAAATATTACAGCTGTATTATTTTCAGTAGATTTTTTATAGACAGTCCAAGACCTGCAGGGAACAAAACATTCTTATTTTGAAGTGAAAATGTCAAGTTAGACTAATAAAGTCAGGCGTATGGTTGACGTGTTATTTTTACATGTACTATAATTTATTATTTAATCATTCCATGAAACAGCCTCTTCATTATTCATCATAAAACAATAATTTACTGAACATCATTCTTACATTCTCATTCTGAATTAGTTTATAGTCTATTGCTATCATGACATATAATTTAAAGACTACATTTTCCATACAGATGTATTTATTTTAGACTTTCATTGTGAGTGCCTTTTTTTCAAAGTGTTTTTTTTGCTAATTTTTACAAAACATATTTTATGGCTGAACAGTATCAGTGTGTAACAGGATCAAACAGGTCGATCTGGTTTCAGTGGGTTGTTTTTTATTTCCAATTTCGACAAACGAGTGAACAGCACATTGTATACTTAACGTTTCCTCACTGAGGAACACAGTATTCTGTCAGTTCACGGGAAGGACTGACAATCAAACCGCTCTTGCGCTTGATAAATGTGAATTCAATGACTGTCTCTCTTTATCTTTTCGTCTTTGACCCTTCTCTCACACGCATACGCATGCCATAACTCATTTGTCATGTGGCATTTTATTGTAAAGCTCTTCACTCTAATGCAGCGAGATGTGCCGGATAAATAGGCAATTTGCGGTGGTGTTGTGTACTAAAGCAGAAAGATGTGCTGGGCTGTCGACTGTGCTCTCAACTCACCATCTGGTATATATCCAGGGTCGAGTGGCATGGCGGCATGTGCCTGAAAGAATATGAATGCAAACACATTCATTAAAAGCTTCTTTCATAACAAACAAAAATATGATACCATTGAAATATCGGGAAATATCAACTTGAGCAGCAAATCAGCATATTAGAATGATTTCCGAAGGATCATGTGACACTGAAGACTGGAGTAATGATGCTGAGAATTCAGCTTTGCATCACAGGAATAAATGACATTTTAAAATATTCAAATAGAAAACAGCTATTTTAAATGGTAATAATATTTCACAATATTACTGATTTTACTGATCAAATAAATGCTGTGGTCAACAATTCACTTTCATTAGGACATATCCATCTCCTTTACATATACGTCGTCTCCTATCCATCTCATTTACATTTGCAACTGTTTATAGTATTACACAGTGGCCCCAAAAAGTATTTCTAATGTTTTGGACAAGTCACACACAAGAAGATTTGAATGTTATTGCATTAGAAAAATATCAAACCAAGTTGTATCTGCAAACATGACAGTTCTTATGATAACTAACATCGCTTTTCTGAGCCATTTTTCCAGATCTACACACCAAAAATGCCTAAAAAGATCCATGTGCATGTGACAATCATATAACCGTTTGCAGTATAAGAAACCTAATTGACACCGACACACTGAATTATTGAAGAAGAAGAAGAAAAAAAAAGCACACTGTTTCACATCAGGGTTGAATTACCAATTGGGTTTGCATTCATTTTCAATAATTGAAAGGTATGTCGTCAATTATGCCATATCAATATAATTATTTCATCATGATTGCTAAAAATTGATACCGCATACACAATTCGAAATGATCTCATTAATAATAATGTGCACTGTGCTGGAGTGCTGTGTGACTCCTGAATAAATATATTCACCATTTCCCAAGCTGCAGGGTCATGTTTGAAGAGGGAATGGGTGAGCTCCACCGACACACGCTTCCTGTAGTCTGAACTCTTGTCCTCAGAG
Source organism: Sinocyclocheilus rhinocerous (assembly GCF_001515625.1). NCBI lineage: Eukaryota > Metazoa > Chordata > Actinopteri > Cypriniformes > Cyprinidae > Sinocyclocheilus > Sinocyclocheilus rhinocerous. The sequence goes on from NW_015625585.1 coordinate 836,113, forward strand.
ATGCGGAAGAGAACAGCTGCAGCATAGGTGGCTGAAGAAGAGAGAATGATTATCACCAGATTTTTGGATGTATGATATGATACATGATAATTATTTACATTTTATTATGGATTATTATTATTATGTAATTTTTATAATGCATGAAATATATTTACTGAATAAAAGTGGAAAGAAAATAATAATAAATAATAAATAAATAAATAATTACATTGATAACATATGACAAATAAAAAGGTAAAAAATGACAGTAAATACTTTTACGCTGTTACAAAAGATTTATATTTTAAGTAAATGCTGTTCTTTAGAACTTTCTTTTCATCAAAGAATTCTGAAAAAAAATTACATTTCATAATGTAACACACACACACACATACACACACACACACACACACACACACATATAATGTATAAATATTAAATTATTATGTAATATTAAATAATAATTTATTATGTAATATAAATTTATATACAAATATACAAATAATATATACAAACACATATACAAAATACACTTGCTGAACTATGACTTGAATGGTCTATTGCCTGTCCTTAAATGTCACACCAAATCAAGTGAAGTGTAATCAAGTGATGTCATGCCAGTCAGATGGCCTTCTTATATGTAAACAGACTTTTTAACCAAATGTATTCCTGAAAGTGAAATCTTTCGCTTGTGAACTTGTGGTCTTTTGTGTGTTCTGCTTCTTTTCTATACTGACGTGTGGCACCAAAGTCAGCGTAACGACATGCTGTATGTCTGACAGTGTTTGTCTACCGCAGACTGTCATTGTCGAGCAGATACAGGAGAAAGTGTCGGCAGTTTATGAAAGATGCTGGTATGAAACTGTAAACACAAGAATGCAGAATTGCCAGTTTTCTGTATCAGCTTACTTCCACTAGGAGTGTGATGAAAAATCGGGGGAAGGTTTGCACAGTTTCAAATGGTTGTACAGACTATGATCTGTCCAATTGCATATGGCTATTTTCTGTGTTTTAACAACATGAAGTGACACATGTAATTAGTCACAAGGTATGGCAAGCTGTTTTAACATTTAATCCTTAAAATGTACTTGTATCTATTTTAATGCTACTAGTACTTTTTTTTTAGCTTCTAGTATCTATTCTCTTAAGTACTAGTACTTATCCATTAGCCACTAGTGCTTAATCTTTGATACTAGTGACTTTTTAAAGATACTAGTACTTATTCATTTGACACTAGTTCTTATTTATTAGATACTATCAATTATTTCAATAGTGACTAGTAACTACATTACTGTTACTAGTAACACATTTAAAATTTTTACCATTGACCATCTGTCATTCAGATATTTAAAATATTACTAATAAGTATTCATTAGATACTAGTACTTATTTATTAAATACTATTACTTTTCATTAGATACTAGCTCCTATTTAATAGATACTAGTAGTTGTTCATTAGGTACTAGTACTTATTTATTAGAAACTAGCATCTTTTGTGATTGTTTCTAGAAACAAATCTTATTATACTAGTCACAATTGCTTTTTAACTTGTCTTACGACTAGTCAGAATGGCCACTGTAGAGTTCAATTAAAAACCTCTCTAGTGAAAAAAAAATACAATTTGAATAAGTACTAGTATCTTATAAATGTGTACTAGTATCTATTGAAAAAGTATTAGAAGCTAAGGATACACTTTATTTTAAAGTGTCCTTGTTACGGTGTAATTATACATATAAGTACTGAATAATATTAATTAACTACATGTACTTACTATATGGTTAGGGTTAGGATTTGGGTTTGGCTTAGGGTTACTTGCATGTAATTATACATAATTAATTGTTATTATAATAGTAAGTACATGTAACATGTGTAACAAGGACACCTTAAAATAAAGTGTTAACGAAGCTAATCAATAAATATGAGTACCTATTTAATAGGTACTAGTATCTAATATTAACTACTAGTATTTAATAATAAGAACTAGTATCTAATGAATAAATACTAGTATGTAATGAGTAAATACTAGTGTCTATTTAATAGGTACGAGTATCTAAAAACAAGTACTAGTATTTAATGATTAAGTACTAGTATCTGAAAATAAGTACTAGTACCCAATTATATATACTAGACTCAAAATGGAATATTTGATATATGAATGACAAATCCCCATAGACGCCAATGGGAAAAATTTGAAATGTGTTACTAGTAAAAATAGAATAGTTACTAGTAACTGCTGAAATATGTACTAGTATCTAATGTCTAAGTACTAGTATCTACTTAATAACTACTAGTATCTATTAATAAGTACTAGTATCTAATGAATAAGTACTAATATCTAATAATAACTACTGGTATCTAATGAATAAGTACTAGTATCCAATAATAACTACTAGTATCTATTAATAACTACTGGTATCTAATGAATAATTGCTAGTATGAAACATCTAATGAATAGGTACTAGTATCTAATAATAGCTACTAGTATCTATTAATAAGTACTAGTATCTAATAATAACTACTGCTATCTAATGAATTAGTACTAGTATTTAATGAATAAGTACTAGTATCTATTTAATAGGTACAAGTACCTAAAGAATAAGCACTAGCTAACGAATACATACTAGGAAGTAATGGAATATATACTAGTAGGTAAAACATAAGCGCTAATAACATGAAAATAGATACTAGTATGTTTTATACATTAAATGTATACATGTTATACATATATGTTTCATAAGTGTTAAAACAGCTTGCCATATTGGGGTGTGGCATTAAACTTTCTCTGGATGGGCATCACTCACCAATCCCCTCATTGGGAGAGTGCAGGAGTTCCATTAGAGGTGCAGATGCTCCTTCTGCGTCAATCATCTCAGCAGACTGCTTATCCAGAGCCAGTTCACACAAAACACCGGCGGACACACGCTTTATGTTCTCCACATAGGAGTACAGAAGCTAACAGGAAACAGGAAGTCAAAGAATGAGAGGGGTTAAACACACAAAAAAACTCATCTGTGCTGTTTCACTACTGCTTCATCAACACCTCCATCTCATTACAAGGTTGTATTTTTCTAAACAATCTTGCACTTATGTACCTGCTTCCTATTTTTTTTGTTTTTTAAGTTACTTTGGACAAAAGCATGTACTAAAATAATAAATGTAACATAATGCACAGTGTTTTGGGAAGCAACTAAAATGAGTGACAATAGTATTTTTCAGTGTTGTAACATTCAATACTCTGTCGCTTTTTCAGTAACAAGCTACTTTTCCCAACAAATAGCAACTAAACACTACATCATTTTTTTTAATGTAAAATTTTATTTTGCACAAATACTTAACAACATAATTGTTAACACTCTCTTTCTGTCAGTTTGGGGAAATATGATTTTAGTGAATTGGTTCATTCAGCAGATTCATCTATATGAATCAATTCAGAACACTGAGTTCCTGCACATAAGCAGTGTTGTTAAAGCTAACACTATTAAGGATCTTTTTCGTTAATTGAAATAAAGCTGAAATAAAACAACATATAATATATAATACAATATAATATAAATATGAGATCAAAAGTTAGATGAAAATATATAGTTTACTATAATAATAAAGTGTATTACAGTATACATAGTATACTATAATAATAAATATTATAGTAAATAAATAAAAAATAAATTTAATATTCAAAATAAATAAATGCTATAACACTGCCTTTTGTACCATTTGCATTATTATTTAGTATGTATGTCTTCAAATTTAACACTGTGACCCCACTCAAACTGCTTGTTGTTGTGCCAGAAAAATGTGTCTCTAAATAAAAAAGATATCATCTGATAGTTATGTATTTCAAAAATATATCACACCCTTATGATATTTTGTTTATTTTATTTAATTTAATTTTTTTTGCTTGTAGCTTAGCTCATTTCTTTTTCAAAAGAGTAGCTTGACTGTATTTTAAAAGAAAGCTTTAAATGTAGCTTCGCTGACACTGGTAGCATAATATATAAACACAGACAAACACACAAATACAAACAGTAGCCAGACGCCCCGCAGTCATCACCCGCAACCCCCACACATCACAACACACACAGATGAACCGCTTTCACTGCCAGGACTGCCATAAGTTGGTTCAGTACTTGCACAAACAGAGGAATGGTCTGCATGCTGGCGATCTCCCCTCGGTTGAAGGGATCTCTGGCTAGTATATGCAAAGCGCCCGTACAGCCTTCCACGATCTCCTCCATTCGCACGCCATCCTGTGAAAAAAAAAAAAAGAGTGAAAGTGAGAAGAGAACATTAACTCTAATGCTAAAGGGACCTGGTCCATGCCAGATACTGGGACCTTGATGCTTATTAGATTATATTTTGTCCTCCCTTTGAGGGCTTCGGCCTATATGTGAGGGTGAATAAAGAGGATATATGAAAAATAAATGCACAGGTATAAAAAGCTCCAAACGCACCTGATAGGTCTGCTGGGCCCCTGAGCCGTGTCTTTGAGTTTCCTGATGAGCTTTCAATAGCAGGTTGACCAGTCGAGGGATTGTCCCAGATTCTCTCAGAGGCGCCTGATTGGCCGGACACAGGGCCAAGTTACGAATCAAACCCACTGTGGCCTATAGTGCGAAAAATGCATATAATTAATTACTGTTTAGAACAATTTCAGTTATTTGTTTGAATTTTCTTATTGCTTTCTTATACTCATCAATGGATTAATGCAATGGTTTCCAAAGTAAATAAAAATTGCTCTAAATAAAAAAAAACTTTGCTCGGTTTCATTTGAATATCATTTCAATAAACACATAAATAAATAAATAGCTCTGAAAAATAGAAATAAATAGCTCAGATATTTTGGTTTTGGAAGAAGTTGATGTGAAATCTGATGAGTTTATATTGAAATAATATTTAAATATCAAATTTTTTCTTAAAATACCTAAAACAGAGAAAATAAATTTAAATAAAAAAAGAGAAACCAAAATAAATAATAATAAAAAAAAACAGTTTCAATTTACAAACAAACAAACAAGCAAACAATAAATGAGAAAAAAAAAAAGCTCAGATAATTTGGCTTTGGAACAATTTGATGTGAAATTCAATGAGTTCATATTGAAATTCACTATTTTGATTGCAAAATTAATACAAAATTGTTCTAAATAAAAGTTGTCATTATCATATAATTTAAATATAAACAAAATATAAATAAAATGCCTAAAATGGAGAAAATAAATAAATAAACAAACAAACAATAAATGGGATAGATTAGCTCATATAATTTGGTTCTGGAAGAATTTGATGTGAAATTGGGTGAGTTTATATTGAAATTAATTGAGTTTATATATTAAATATCATATAAATATCACCTTTAGCTGATGTTTTTTCTTAAAATGCCTAAAACAGAGTAAGTGAGTAAGTAAATACATACATTGAAATAGAATAGCTCAGATAATCTGGAAGAATTTAATGAGAAATTTTATATTGAGATGCGTGCTTTAGATTGTCTCTGTATCTTGGCGAAGCCGAGCACACTGAGCTCCAAACACTTCCTGCCCTATGAATCTTATTGTGGCCTATGAAAAAACAATTTGAAAAAGATCTCCTTTGTGATTTTTCTTAGTGATGGGTTTAGCTAAATTATCTTTAACACAATGAACCGTGCCCCACTTTTGTAGCACCGTACCTTTTCAAAAAGACATAATCTTAACCTAAACTCATTTGTTGTAAATTCATCATTGTGCAGCTCCATTGTAAGTCCATTCCTCAAACCTTTCATCATCTTTAACAACTGACTCACTCTTGTAAATCCCAAAGTGCTGACTGTCGACTGTCGAAACCCAGGAGACATTAACATGATGGCAACCGAGCAACGTTACTTGCAGCAATAATGCTTTTTTAATTAAAAATCTGAGCTGAATATAAAGTTTAGGTTGATGTAAGACTGAATGCAACCTCAAATGTTTATGGATGCATCAATGCACATGTGAGTCTTTGTCGGTGAAATCACCTGTATATCACTCCACGATATAGTTCAGAGAAATGTCATGCATTTATGTGAAGTGTTTGTCATTTTACTTCTGCCTAACCATCTGTGCACAAAGAGCCTTGAGTAAATGCTTAATTTCAGCCTCCTTCATCACGCATCATTAGTCAACAATGTTCCTCTGCTGATTAGAGAACGCTGGCTGATAGTGCAGATCTCCGCAGGGTGGGACGACAAGCCATGTCAAGCGCCAAAAACGCCTGCAAATAAACATGACGCAATACATTCCAGACATTGGGCTCTCATGCTTGTTGCATTAGTGATCAAACCAAGCCATCAGCCAAACTGAGGTCCAACTGTAGTACATAAGGTCTGCATGAATTTCATTTGTGAAACTGTTGAACTGTTTTCTGGTTTCTATATAGGAGCCATTATAAAATAAATAGTTCTGGCTCTAAATGAACCATGTCCAAATCAGTAATAAAATGAATAAAATTGGGCCATACTACTACAATAATTAGGCTACAACTATATTACTAGGAAAAATATTTCATTAATTTGGTTTTATAAGAATTGGTTTTATATGAATAAAGTTCATATTGAGCAATTCTGAGCACAGTTAGAGATGTTGTTGAGAGAAAAATATGAGAAGCAATGTGCAAAAAAGAAAAACTGCAAAAAATGCATATAATTTACTGTTCATAACATTTTCACGAACCTAGTTGTTAATGTATTTTTTATGTGTTATTTCTTATTCTCACAAATGGATTAATGCAATATTTATAAAGTAAATAAAATGTACTCTAAATTAAAAAAATAAAAAAATAAAATAAATGGTATAGAATAGCTTATACATTTTGGTTTTAGAAGAATTTGATGAGAAATTTATATTGAGATGTGTGAGGCATTGTTAAGATAAATATGAGAAGCAAATATAAAGATAAAAGTTAAAAAAGATAAAGATAAAAATCAAATAAAAAAAATACTCTCCTATTGCTTTCAGAATAAATATTTCAATATCATGTTTATCTGATGTTTTTCCTAAAATGCCTTTAGAGAAAATGAATGTGACTAGTGAGGCAGGGCCGAGAGCCATGGGAACGGAGCGAGGCCAGTGGAGTTAATGATAATGAGTGACACCTGCGCCACTCACCGGTCTCGAGTCCCACGGAGGAGCTCCGGAAGGATAAAATGAGGAGTAACGACAGTAAAGGACGAGAGAGGACTAGGCCTGGACTTTATTTTGTGTGTGTCAGTCGTCTGTGAGGAGCTGCTGCTTTACTTTCATTTTGTGTTTGTTTTATCATTCCCGCCACCTTCTTCCCGTGACTACGAACGTTTGTTACATTGGTGCCGAAACCCGGGAGGAAGGAGGGACACGCTGCCAGAGACCCCACGCTGCTAAGGGGGGTCGCGGTGCTGAGGAGATCGGGCAGTAGGAAGAAGCAGAGACCGCCAGTGGCTGCCCGAGGCGGTGGTGCTGGAACGATGGAAGACGAAGTGGGACGGAGAGCTCGCTGCCGCGCTCCTGGGTCGAGG
>NW_015625585.1:844092-859826 GCF_001515625.1 Sinocyclocheilus rhinocerous
GAGTAGAGCGCAGTCTCGGGAGTACCCCCCGGCCTGCGAGGGGCGATGGGGGGGTATGTGACGAGTGGGGCGGGGCCGAGAGCCGTGGGAACGGAGCGAGGCCAGTGGAGTTAATGATAATGAGCGCCACCTGCGCCACACACCAGTCTCGAGTCCCACGTAGGAGCTCCGGAAGGATAAAAGGAGGAGCGACGACAGTGAAGGACGAGAGAGGACCAGGCCTAGATTTTATGTTGTTGTTTTATGTGGCAGTCGTCCGTGAGGGGCTGCTGCTTTTACTTTCATTTTGTGTTCGTTCATTTGTTTATTAAAGTTTTATGTTTAAATGTTAGCGCCACCTGCGCCACACACCAGTCTCGAGTCCCACGTAGGAGCTCCGGAAGGATAAAAGGAGGAGCGACGACAGTGAAGGACGAGAGAGGACCAGGCCTAGATTTTATGTTGTTGTTTTATGTGGCAGTCGTCCGTGAGGGGCTGCTGCTTTTACTTTCATTTTGTGTTCGTTCATTTGTTTATTAAAGTTTTATGTTTAAATGTTCGCCGGTTCCCGCCTCCTTCTTCCCGATCTACAAACTTTGTTACACTGTGCATGTAAGTATTTGTAAGTATTTGTTATATATGAGTCACATTTAAGAGCATGTCTGTGAAATGCAGTGGTTTTCAAAACTGTCCTGGAGCAGCAGCACTGTCTCACTCATCTAAAGCCTCGTACACACTGGGACGATTATCGCGTGCGCTTATCGCCGACGTTTTTTGACGCGTCTTTTGTGCTCATATTTTGTGCTTTTGTGCTGGTGATGAGCCGAGTGAACGTGCAAATTCACTCCCTGACATTAGATGGCATCTAAATAATGGGATTTAGACACATCGAATCCCATTTGATCTGCAATTCCTCTCCATAACAACTCCCTCTTATCAAGATTTTTGTAGTCGCTGTCGCGTTTGTCATAATCGTTAACAAAAGCGCCAATCTCATTGGCCGGCCAGTTTTTAACGTGGCGCATCAAACCAAAAAAAAGAGCCCGAGGCGTTCTTTAAAAAATTATGCTTTTACACCTCGCGTTTTGCGCGTCGGTGTGCACACTCACATTGGCGCCCTTTGTTTAGTCACGAGGCTCAACTTTATCAATTTCTGTATATTTCCCACTTGCTGAAGGGCACAGGTAAATATATGACATTTATTATAATGGGTTTATGTGAAGATTGTTTTAAGTTCATTTAAATTAGAAGTAATTTTTTAAAAGTCTAATAAATGTTAAAATTGATAGTTCTCAATTATACTGTAATGTTGAATGGCTACAGTCAATGGTTAAATATTAGAAAAAAATATTTCCTAGAGACATCAGTAGTGTTGGTATCAGTGATACTCGCCTTCAGTCATAAAAAGAGGCCATTAAACAAATATTAAAAATATACTATCTTTATGTTGTTTCTTCATTAATTTTGAAGATTGAATGTGAAATTATTCCAATATAAAAATATATTGAATAACTTGTTAGGTGGGATTAATCGCAATTAATCGTGATTAATTTCAGAAAAAATGTGCAATTAATTTTGTTTATTTTTTTAATCAATTGACAGCACTAGAAAAAATAATTTGTATTTCTTCGTAAAATCTATCTCTCGTGGTTTACTGCATTATTTAAAGGTTCACTCAGTATTTTCCACATTTAAAATGTTTTACTGCTAAAAAAAAAAGTTTAATAGTACTTTTGAAAAATGTGTCAAATTATGTACATGCATATGAGATTGAAGTAATATCAGTAGCCTAATAAAAGCTATTTGATTTTTAGACAGACCTGTTGAGATCACATTAGCAGCTTAATACTTCTCACTTCTCACATCATCACTTGTTAATATACCTTTTATTGGACACTTTCGTTCAAGCAATACATTAATGCCTGACTTCATTTCAACAACGGCAATGATAGTGAAAATGTAAAAACTCGGCAGTGTGATGCTGTCAATATAAGTCTAAATGCACTACTATATTGGTCAGCACAAAATCAACACAAACAAATCACTGAGTGAAACACAGTGGAGAGCAACACACAAAACACCTGAGTACATAACCAATGCAAATGCTTATATTCTCAAGATTTCCTATTCAATCAGGTTGGTTCTGTTGGGAATCTCCGCATGCAGACTGTGAGTGAAAATAAAAGCCTGGCATTCTTGTTCTTCTGGATCAATACACACGTGCCGAACAGATCACAGCACACACACACACACACAGGTTTCTGCTCCAACGGTCTGATACGATTAAGTGGGAGATCATGCGTGCCGGGAGCCCGTGCCCACAGACAGACAATCAGAGTCCAGCCCACCACAAATCAGAGAGCCGAGGACAGCCAATTACATCCACCATGACCTTCCTGATTTCCCCAAGCTTCAAGGGCTTTGACTAGCATGGAGGCATTGACAAGATAAAACAATTGGTTGGTTACTGCATGTGATGGTTATTTTAGAAGTGCAAAGGAAAACTGACTATCTGCAATATTTAATTTTTATATGCAAATATTAAGGACAAATGTTTGGAATGTAATATACTACCGTTTAAAAGTTTGGGGTTGGTAAAAAAAAATTATGTTATTGAAACAAGTCTCTTATGCTCACCAAGGCTAAATTTTTTTGATCAAATGTATAGTAAAAACAGTAAAATTGTGAAATATAGTATTACAATTTAAAATAACTGTTAACTATTTGAATATATTTTAAAATGTAATTTATTCCTGTGATGGAAAAGCTGAATTTTCAGCATCATTACTCCAGTCTTCAGTGTCACATGATCCTTCAGAAATCATTCTAATATGCTGATTTGCTGTTCAAGACACATTTCATAATGTTATTAATGTTGAAAACAGTTGTGCTGTTTAATATTTTGGTGGACACTTTGATGACGTTTTCTGGATTCTATGATGAATAGAAAGTTCAAAAGAACAGCTTTTATTCGAAATAAAAATATCTTGTAACATTATAAATGTCTTTACTGTCACATTTGATTCATTTAATGCATCCTTGCTGAATAAAAGTATTAATTTCCTAAAAAACAAAACATGAAGCTCAAAACTTATTTTGCTCAATTTATTTCTGGACCTTTTGCAACACCAAAACAGGGTTATTATCATTAACTAAAACATTTTTGTTAATTGGAATAAAGCTGAAATAAAATAATATGATTATTTATTAACTTTATTTATTTATTATTTATTATCTTTATTTGACCCTCTAACTCTAGAATTTTCTATTCTATTTTAATTCTACTTTATCTATGTTCTTTTTTATAAAAAAAAACACTAGCTTTCTATTTTTTCTATTATATCTACTTGTTTTCTTTGTATGTGTGTGTGTGTATTTGTGTGTATATATATATATATATATATATACACACACACCTTGGTGTATATATATATATATATATATATACAGTATATACTGTGTGTATATATATATATATATATATATACAGTATATACTGTGTGTATATATATATATATATATATATACAGTATATACTGTGTGTATATATATATATATATATATAAACTATAACTAATAAATAAAAAATAATAAAAATAACAGAGATATTTAAGAAAATACAAAACACAACAAAATTGCAAAAACTTTAACTAAAATGAGTAAAAACAAAAAATATAAAAACAAAAATCTAATTCAAAATATTAATAAAAACTATAATAGAGATACTAAAAAAACACTGCTTTTACACAAGGTTAACTAAAACTAAAACCATAAAATAAACATTTTCATCATTTGAAATAAAATAAAACATTAACTGAAATAAAATAAAATATATGAAATACATAAAAGTATTTTATTTCATCTAATTGCCAAGGCAGCATTTCTTATTTTCATTTAGTTTAACTTGAATTACTAATATAATTAAAACGAAATAAACTAAGAAATCAAATTAATAAAAACTACAGACATTTAAGTAATAAAAATGGCAAAAATACAAAACAAAATTACTAAAAATTGAACTAAAATTAAAATGAAAACTGAATGTACAAAAATAAAAGCTACTTTAAAATATTTATATTATAATTAATTAAATTAAAATATTAATAAAATACTAAAATAACACTGCAAGTATGTATGTGTGTATACATATATATTTATATATATAAGTTGCCTGAACACTCCCGCACTCCCCCTGTCTGCCACTCCCCCAACACAGAGTCCCGCCCCAAATTTGCACCATTGTTAGAGCCATAATATTTGCATAAAGTTAAGTTCTACCAAACTTTGTTGCATCACAAATGGTCTCCGTTGCTCAACTTTCTTTGAAAATCAGTGACTCCTGATGCCTTTTTTCTTCCAAAAAGCTATCAGTGTGAATGTCCTTTCTTATTTTGTCCTCATTTCCTCACCTTCATGCCATTCCATATAATTTTTCTTCTATATAACACAAAATGATTTCAGGCATTCTGATACAAGGATTAACAGCTCTCAGTCTGTGTATGGCAGCGGTTCCTCGTATATGATACTTGAGGGCTCTTTTATTGTTCCAGCTAGTGTCCTCAAAATTACGCCGAAGCCCCAGAGGAGCGTAGGAGTGCCGCTCAATGACTAAGATGCGGCAGCAAATCAGCTTAACGCAAGAGGCAAGTCTCAGCATTCTTCCACATCAAAGGCATGCAAGAACTGCCCCCAGACGATTCAAATCTGACCTTTAAATTTAAAAGGCGGAGAGGACTTTCAAACTGGCAGCAATTCAGACACCCACATACACACAAAATAACACATACAGACCTTTACCACAGGCCAATAGTGCGGCTGGCCTAAGAGCTTGGTGATGGCGGGGATGCCGTAGTGCAGACGCACTGCATTCTGGGCCAGCTCTGCGTCGGGGTGGCGGCTCGTGAGGTGACGCAGGGCACAGACGGCCGGCTCGGCCACGTCCTCCTTCTCTCTATATATATATATACAGTATATTGTATTTTCCATTTTCATTTTTGTTAACATTTTTGTATTTTTGTTGTATTTTTTGTCATTTTTTATTAGTTATTAGTTTTATTAGTTTATTAGTTGTTTTTTATTAATTTATTTTGTCCATATAGTTTTTATTATTTTTGATTTCAGTTTTAGTTTGACTTATTTTAGTATATCAAGTTAAACTAAATGAAAAGGAGAAATGCTGCTTTGGCAACTAACTGAAAACAAAGTTTATTATTATTTTTTTATGTTTTTAGGTTTAGTTAACTATAATAACCCTGATGGCTCACCAAGGTTGCCTTTAGTTGACGTAAAATGCAGTAAAAGTAGGAATACTGTGAAATATCATTATCACAGTTTTCTATTTGAATCTATTTTAAAAATGTAAATCATTCCTGTGATGGTAAAGCCGAATTTTCAGCATCATTACTCCAGTCTTCAGTGTCACATGATCATTTTAATATGCTCATTTGATATTTTTGAGAAAACCATGATAATTTTCTTCAGGATTCTTTAAAGAAAAGAAAGTTCAAACGAACAGCATTTATTTAGAAATAGAAATATTTTGTAACATTATAAATGTCTTTACTGTCACTTTTGATCAATTTAATGCATCATTGCTCAATAAAAGTATTAATTTCTTTAAAAAAAAAAGCTCCACTGGCAACATTTGTGACATAATGTTGATTACCACAAAAATAATTTTGTTAACATGCATATTGTTTACATCTTGTGGCTATACACATTTTCAACATTTACAAACTAGCCTCATTCACATCCATTGCAAGAACCTCACTGTGATCCAGATTAATGCCTTTTTTAAAGGAAAAGAGGGACAAGTGGAATCATTTTTTGAGGTCATCAACATCAAGCCACAAATACTGTCGACTGAGTTTAACTTGTGCTGAACCCAGAATATTCATTTAACATTCACCTTTTTAATAGATCATAAATGATCGGTGACAGTGCAAAAGATTCACATAAAAACACGACATTTCAAGAATCAGGCAGTCATAACCGCTAATTATCACAAATGAAAGACATGATAGAAGAGGAGGAGACTGAGATAAGAAACAAATGAAAGAGCAAAGGCAGTGGAAAAACGAGATGAGAATGAACGCGAGTTTGTGAAGGATTAGAGACGGACAGACGCTCAAATACACACATTTAAATTCTACACACTTTCTGTGGGAGCAGGAGACACGTCCACTAAAACGAATTTAATAATAAGGGTGAAAATTATAACCTGTTTATCGTTAATTGTGCATTTTCTGGGCCACTGAATTCTGAGTAGCAGTGATGAGGGATAGATTGTGAGGAGGTGAGGAACAATTATGAAAACCACCAGTTGCCTGCACTATAAAACCATTAGAAAGTACAGAGGAAAATCTGTCAGACTACATGAAAGATGTTCAGAGGCATTCAAGCTCTGGCTGCACAGCACATTTAATAACTGAATGCAATATTGAAAATGGTATTGTTATTTAATTTGTAAGCAAATATTCTAATTATCTGCTTTATAAAGCCATTTCACGCTCAGTATAGATTCATGATTGACTGATAATCTGGATCATTTTTCTACATCCAGAAAACAATACCAAGGTAAAACACAAAAACACAGCTTTTCCTTTTTAAACAACAACTTTTGGGTGGTTGCTAGGATGTTCTGGGCAGTTGCTAGGCAGTAAATTGGATGTTCTGGGTGTTTTAGGTGTTTGCTAGGCTTTTCTGGGTGGATGCTAGGAAGTTAAAGTAATAGTTCACCCAAAGATGAGAATTTGCTTTTAATTTACACTCATGCCATCCAAGATGTAGGTGACTTTCCTCCTCAGAAGAACAGTAAAGAGGATTTTTAACTGAAACCGTGGTCCTTGGCGATTCATAAAATGCAAGTCAGCAGCTGCACGATTTTTGAAAATAAAAAAACATATCAAGGAACACAAAATTAATGCCTGTGGCTCCTGATAATAAATTGAGGTCTTATGAAGCGAAACGATCGGTCTGTGCAAGAAACTGAACCTTATTTACAACGTGATTACCTGTATATACACAGCCTCAGGCAAACGGGGGAAATTTAATTCTTTTCCACAAACTGGCTCTTTCGGACAGTTCGTTTCTGGTTCAAATAACTGATTCTCCAGTATGTTTTCGTAATCACACTATGATGTAATGTACACACAATTATATTATTAAAGCACCCAATAATGATGTGAAACGTGGATGTTTTACATGTCTAATGCATATAAAGTGAATCAACTAGTCTTTACACAAACAATGAGAAAACATAAAAACGTTCCTTTTGCCCCTTCATTCAGCGGCTCATCGGTCTTCAGTCTGAGTTTGATCTGTTTCCTCAGTTTCAGTGACTGTTGGAGGAAATGGAGCGCTGAATGACTTCTTTCATGATTGGATCATATACGCCGGTGTTTTGGCTCATTTCAACTCAGAGTGACTGTCAGGCATCCGAAGTGAGTTTTGAGTAACCTGTAGATCTGTGCTGCTTGAATTTCAAGTTTCGGTTCAGTCCGATTTGGTGAACTGGTTCAACTAGTTCACCAAAAAGAACCGGTTCAAAAGAATGATTCGTTCGTGAACCGGACATCACTCCGGACTGCTTGCCTGAGGCTCTGGATTACAGGTAATAATGTTGTAAATAATGTTCAGTTTCTTGCACAGACTGATCATTTCTCTTCATAAGACCTCAGTATATCGTCAGGAGCCACGGGTGTTCAGTGTTCCTTGATTTGCTTTTTTATTCTCAAAGCTGTTGACTTGCATTTTATGAATCACCAAAGACCAGAGTTTCAGCTAAAAAACATCTTTACTGTTTGACTCAAGAAAAAAAGTCACCTACATTTGGGAAATCCTGAGGGTGAGTAAAAATGTGAGCAAATGTGAGCAAATTTTCATTTTTGAGTGAGCTACTCCTTTAAGTACAGTGCACCGTTGTAACAAACACATGGTCTACAGAGAGGAACAGCTCATTTTACCTGCTTGGTTGCAGCGTCAGAGAGATTCCTCAGGGTCCACAGGCAGTTCTGTGTCAGACGCTGACTCGAACCTGTGAGATGTTGGCCGAGAGCCTGCATACCTCCTGCCAAATGGAGAGAAAAAGGCTTAGAGTCCATATTTATCGGACTTAGCCACAAAAAAAAAAGGAAGAAAGGACAAAATTATCCAGCTACACAACCTGCTCTAAAAAGAAGGCGGCTGTATTTCTCCATGGATTAGGCATTGTCTGCCAAGGAGAGAGAAATGTCTTTTGGAGTCTGTGAAGATAAACTAAAAGCCACATGGCTTAGGAAGATAAAAAGAGGGAAGGAGATTAGGAGACATCCTTGAAAACGGCCTCTCATCCAGTGTTGTAACTACACGATCCTCAGCGCTTTCTCAAGCGAGTGTCGAAACGTCATATGGGAAGAGGACATAGTCACGCCATAACTGTGAAGACTTTTATGAGATCAGCTCTGGCAGGCACGATAGAGTGAGATATTTGAGTCCCGCAACCTTTGTCGTTGTATCTCTAAGTATTAATTCGCTGAAAGGTCAGCGTTAATGAAGTAAAACCCATACAGTGACTGCCGTGAAACAGTGCTGACAGGCGGGTTTGATAAAGGTGGGTTTTTACATAAACTGCATCTGTAATATTAGTTTTAATGGAAAATCTACTTGAGTTGAGCTCAATGGCTAAACCCTGTATTGTTGGGACTCTAATATAGCGGGTTTAACACACATGCTGCTGATATGTTGAGTCATAGTGCCAATGTGGATGATGCAGATTCAAGTTTGGCTTGTAACGTGTCCCGATCTCATTTCCCTTCTCTTCTTAAAAAAAATATGGGACTCTCCACTGTCTTTGACGGTCATAAAAACCAGTCATGGAACAGTAATAAAAATAAAGTAATAGTGATTTTCTGGTGATTCCTGGTCATGCTGTGCAAAGGAGCTCAGAAAGCTGAATCATCCATTGATTTGCATTCAAATCTCAGGGTTTTTTTTCAAAACAGTTGGGTTAGTTGTATTTTTTTGTTCAAAATAAATGCAGCCTTGGTGAGCATAAGGGCGTGTTCACACTTAGCGTCTTTTTTTAAGCTGCCAGCGTTTGTTTTACATTATAATCCTATGGAGTAAACCGTGTTTTCAAAAAAGTCCTGAGCACTTTTTTAAACGCCACCGCCGGCATCTTTTTCTGCAGCTCAGAGCATCTTTTCAAGTTGAAAAAAGTTTAACTTTTCTGAAAAAAACGCCCTACGTCAAGCGCCTTTTTGACAGCTGACCAATGACAAGCGAGTAGCGAGACCTACTCGTTTCCATAACAACAAGAACAAGAAAAAATGGAGAAGGTGCCGGTAGATAAACTGATCGTACTAGTTTCGGAGCACAAGGAGTTATATGATAAGAGCACAAAATATTTAGTATAATAATAATGTTTTAATGTTTAGTCTAAAATATGCCGCAAACCGTGCATTGGTGCTGGGCGGTATACCGGTTCATACCGAATACAGAATTTATTTTTGTTATAATATGAATTTTTAAAATACCGCAATACCGGTGTATGTCACTTAAACAACGTTCGGAACGCGACACTGTTTGAAAGGGGTCCCTTTTCACTGTTGCACTGTGGTGAGGGAACAGATGATGCATGTTGATTTTATCAGACGATGCTGATAAAATCAATTTTATAATCGTATAAATGAGAGTGCCTCCTGGTTAACATTAAAAGGGGTCGTGTTTAGTCACTATTTAGTGTGGTATTTTTGTGAAACCGGTATAATTTTGAAAAATACCGTGATATAAATTTTTGGTCATACCGCACAGCACTACCGTGCATCATCCAACCGGAGCTCCTGGACTAAATTGTTGTAAGCACCATAATGGTTCCTTCCCCGTATAATGTCGTGCACCCACAAACGTCGTTGTAAACCGACATTCTCTTTCCCGTTAACTTAAAAAGCCAACGCAAGAGCCAATTTCCTTTTTCTCTACATTTTTGCACCACACAGCGCTAGGTTACTGTTGCAGCTGTTGCTATAGCAACAAAAGACGCCCTCGGCTGCTATTTGTAACAGAAACGCTGCCAGCTTTCTTTTTTTTCACTAAAAAAACGCCCTTGTCAACTTTTTCTTGTCAAAAAAGACGCCAAGTGTGAACATAGCCTAAGAGACTTTTTTCAAAAACATTAAAAAAATCTTACCAACCCCAAAGTTTTAAAGGGTAGAGTATAATAGTTCAAATCTTTTTTCCTCTCTTTCTTTTTTTAAATAATAGAATTGTTTCACAACAAACAAATGGAAATCATCCGCAGCAATCTCAGAAATCCGTAATAATGTAATAATCTCTAATGACTGTAAAAGTCATGCAAATTCGTTCATCAAAAAGTGAGGAAAAATATGCAAAAAGCCCCCAACACCCTCAGACAAAAACCCAGACAAAATCTGAAGCAGAAAAAAAAAGAGATGGAGATTGTGATATTACAGGGAAATTATACAATAATGCCCAAGAGAGCAGTCCTTGGGAATGAAAGAAAAGAGATAAGAATATTCCTCTAGGGTCTGGGAATAAAAAAATACATAAAAGCGAAACAAAGGGGAAAAGAGTGTTAAATGAAGAACGTAACACACACATTTACTCACCAGCGTCAACAATAGCCGGCTTGTTGCTTGGACAGACAGAAAGCACCTTCAGGACTCTGCTGGTGGTCCATAGGAGCTTCTCATAGTTGTAGTTTCTCATAATGAACACCAAACTTTCTGGCCCAGCATTTGCCAGGATGATCAACTGTGAAGAGAGAAAAACCACACAGATTAAGGCCAAAAATATACTTTAAGTGAAATCAGTCTCTAAGGCAATGCATTCTCAGTGATGATACGACACCTTGCTCTCCTGATTGCCGTAAGACAGCAGCTGCAGGCAGTCCGTGGTGATGGCCAGGAACTTGGGGTTGGTCTTTTTCAGAAGAGGGACCATCCTTTGCAGTCCATCGGCCAGACGCACTGCCATCTTGGCTCCCTCCTGGTGCAGTAACAGGTTGTGTAACGTGGTAATGGCGTAGAACAGCACTGACTCCATAGGGGAACTGAAGAAAGAATAAAATATTTATAACATTTTCAAATCATAATGCCCAGAAGAACCACTAAATAGGATGATCCCCTTGTGCTGCATATTTACATGTATACAGACATTCTTATATTGTGTAATAGTTAAGCATGATATTAAAAAGTTACAAATTTAATTGTTTCCACAATTTAATGCTTTCATACTTTGTTGCACAACAACAAGTTATTCAAATATTATCTGAAAAATATTTACTGTCTATTAAATTAATTACGTATCTTTTTTTCTAGTCAATACAAGAATAAAAAAGGTGAAACACAAAAACGGTTGGATGATACAACACAAATACAATTCTTGAACACATGGAAAATAAGATGAACATTATTAATAATACATAATACATGTATACTATCTATTATTATTCATTTTTAATAAATATGATTTCTTATTAAACTAAATAAAATATCAAACATATTATATTATAGTACATATAATAGAACAGAACAGAACAGAATAGAATAGTATAGAACAGAATAAAGATGAACATTATTATTATTACAATTCTGATTATCATTAATGATTGAATATTATATAAAATAAATAAAATACTATTCATTATTCAAATAAATAATAATAAACAAATATCTAAATTATATATTGTTATTATAGATATTAGAAAATAATACATTTCAATAATTTATATAAAACTATTAACAATTATTGCTTTTGATTTCATACTGTCAAAATGCATTTGTTAATATTCTTTGCAAAGAATTTTCCTCGGAGCTCCAGTATCACGGACCTCAATTTGAAAATTGAATAGACAAGATGAAAAGTATTAAATTATTTACGGTTTACATTTACTATTACAGTTACAGCATAAATTAGACTTCTCGATTAGAGAAAAACAGATAGTCCTGCCACCGTTTATCAGTATAACAAACAACAAAGAACGAACAACGTTTGTTATCAGGGATGCAACGTTTTCACAGACCTACAGACAAACCAGTCTACAAATGGTTTACTTACAGTTGTCTGTGCATATTAAACTAGAACATAAAAGAGTGTTTTCACTAGATGGTCCTCATAGCAGAACACAAGATCCAGGGGGCGTGGCTGGATCCAGATCCAACTCCTCCCACCTTACATATACCTAAACCTACCCGTCTCCACCCCCTGTTTCCTAAACCCACTCATCTCCACCCCTAAACCTACCAATCTCCCAGAGCTCCACCCCTAAACCTACCAATCTCCACCCCCTAGATGTGGATCCAACCATGTAATAATCTCTAATGACTGTAAAAGTCATGCAAATTCGTTCATCAAAAAGTGAGGAAAAATATGCAAAAAGCCCCCAACACCCTCAGACAAAAACCCAGACAAAATCTGAAGCAGAAAAAAAAAGAGATGGAGATTGTGATATTACAGGGAAATTATACAATAATGCCCAAGAGAGCAGTCCTTGGGAATGAAAGAAAAGAGATAAGAATATTCCTCTAGGGTCTGGGAATAAAAAAATACATAAAAGCGAAACAAAGGGGAAAAGAGTGTTAAATGAAGAACGTAACACACACATTTACTCACCAGCGTCAACAATAGCCGGCTTGTTGCTTGGACAGACAGAAAGCACCTTCAGGACTCTGCTGGTGGTCCATAGGAGCTTCTCATAGTTGTAGTTTCTCATAATGAACACCAAACTTTCTGGCCCAGCATTTGCCAGGATGATCAACTGTGAAGAGAGAAAAACCACACAGATTAAGGCCAAAAATATACTTTAAGTGAAATCAGTCTCTAAGGCAATGCATTCTCAGTGATGATACGACACCTTGCTCTCCTGATTGCCGTAAGACAGCAGCTGCAGGCAGTCCGTGGTGATGGCCAGGAACTTGGGGTTGGTCTTTTTCAGAAGAGGGACCATCCTTTGCAGTCCATCGGCCAGACGCACTGCCATCTTGGCTCCCTCCTGGTGCAGTAACAGGTTGTGTAACGTGGTAATGGCGTAGAACAGCACTGACTCCATAGGGGAACTGAAGAAAGAATAAAATATTTATAACATTTTCAAATCATAATGCCCAGAAGAACCACTAAATAGGATGATCCCCTTGTGCTGCATATTTACATGTATACAGACATTCTTATATTGTGTAATAGTTAAGCATGATATTAAAAAGTTACAAATTTAATTGTTTCCACAATTTAATGCTTTCATACTTTGTTGCACAACAACAAGTTATTCAAATATTATCTGAAAAATATTTACTGTCTATTAAATTAATTACGTATCTTTTTTTCTAGTCAATACAAGAATAAAAAAGGTGAAACACAAAAACGGTTGGATGATACAACACAAATACAATTCTTGAACACATGGAAAATAAGATGAACATTATTAATAATACATAATACATGTATACTATCTATTATTATTCATTTTTAATAAATATGATTTCTTATTAAACTAAATAAAATATCAAACATATTATATTATAGTACATATAATAGAACAGAACAGAACAGAATAGAATAGTATAGAACAGAATAAAGATGAACATTATTATTATTACAATTCTGATTATCATTAATGATTGAATATTATATAAAATAAATAAAATACTATTCATTATTCAAATAAATAATAATAAACAAATATCTAAATTATATATTGTTATTATAGATATTAGAAAATAATACATTTCAATAATTTATATAAAACTATTAACAATTATTGCTTTTGATTTCATACTGTCAAAATGCATTTGTTAATATTCTTTGCAAAGAATTTTCCTCGGAGCTCCAGTATCACGGACCTCAATTTGAAAATTGAATAGACAAGATGAAAAGTATTAAATTATTTACGGTTTACATTTACTATTACAGTTACAGCATAAATTAGACTTCTCGATTAGAGAAAAACAGATAGTCCTGCCACCGTTTATCAGTATAACAAACAACAAAGAACGAACAACGTTTGTTATCAGGGATGCAACGTTTTCACAGACCTACAGACAAACCAGTCTACAAATGGTTTACTTACAGTTGTCTGTGCATATTAAACTAGAACATAAAAGAGTGTTTTCACTAGATGGTCCTCACAGCAGAACACAAGATCCAGGGGGCGTGGCTGGATCCAGATCCAACTCCTCCCACCTTACATATACCTAAACCTACCCGTCTCCACCCCCTGTTTCCTAAACCCACTCATCTCCACCCCTAAACCTACCAATCTCCCAGAGCTCCACCCCTAAACCTACCAATCTCCACCCCCTAGATGTTGATCCAACCACGCCCCCTGGATCTTGTGTTCTGCAGTGAGGGGCTACTGGTTTTCACACCAGAAAAATGACACACACCACCTTTATAGATCTAGACTGCAATCAAGTGGTTGCATGCAGCACTCTTTAAGATATCATCCTTGAGCAAGACATTTAACTATAGGCTGCAGCAAGCAGACTGTCCCTGTAACTTAATATGGTGATACCATGTCAAAGTTGCAACGGCCCTGGTTGCACGGTCATAAAGATCCTGCTCTACTCTATTATCTCAACATCTGCCGCAAATGGGCTTTCTGACAGAGCAAATTTCCCATCAGAGTCCAAATATATCTCTAAAATACAGCTCTGCTATAGCCCTCATTGCAGTGTAGTGGACGCTTCCATACACAGAAAATGGACACACTCTCCTGCTTTAGCATTGCTTAGTCACAGCGTTCATCAAAATGCACCAGAGGTTAGGAGATAAAGTGAGCACAAATTAATGTGCACCACAATGAGAGAAGAGCTAAAGTCGCTCACCAAGCTTAATACGATGTGCAAAGAAAACGCCAGGTTGACCAGACCAGTAACGGAAGGATTATGGCTTCCCTGTTGACCATCATAAAACCAGCATGAATTTCTATGCCGGTCCAGTCTGGTTAGTGCTGGTTTGGTGATGATCTAGCACAGTCCGTCTAAGGGTTCTCTTAGGAACTGCAGCGTGCGTCCATCAAATGTTTGCCACTATTCAACCGAAACCATTTTTCTGTCCATGTACAGTCAAGGGACTAATTAAAACATGAAAGCATTAGACCGGCAAGGCATCTGTCATTCATCATTTATCTAATATTACAGATACAGAAGTCAACACTGGGTATCTGCATTTTCAGAGATGGCTGATATACTGTAGATAAAAATGTGATATTTATTTCTCTGCCATGGTTTTAATATTTAACATTTTACATAAAAACATCATTTGGACCAAGCAGTGATTTTTACAAAGTAGATATTTAATGCAAAAATCTAGTTAAAATAGTCAAAACAAGTTTTACAATTACTGTTTTCTTATAAGAAAATTTAATCTTTTTTTTGTTACATTTCTAATTTATTTCTACATTTTTTCTTTCATTTATTTATTTAAACATGTTTATTTTAATAAAAATAATTTATTTAAATATATATATATATATATAACGTTGCAGAGATGAGATGAGGCAAACAGAGGTGAGGATCTAGATGCAGGAGTTTAATAAAAATTCAGGAACCAACAAGTAATCCAACATGGGTAAAACAAGGAACTCAGACAAGGGCAGGGAGCAACCATCACAGACATTCAACAACTGACAAATACTAACTGAAACACTGGGCTATTTATACACAGAGACGCAAACAGGATAACAAGGTAACAAGACACACCTGGGAAAGGAACCAAGACAACCAATGAAACAATAGGACTACAAGTTGACTACAAATGGC
>NW_015625585.1:859882-868637 GCF_001515625.1 Sinocyclocheilus rhinocerous
CATGACAGAGCCCCCTCCCCCCTTAGGAGCGTATTCCAGATTCTGCAAAATAAACACACTTAAATCCAGGAGGGAGGTGGAGTGGAGGCGGAACAGGGAGAGGGATGGAGGGACAGGTCCATGTGTGGGAGGAGGGCCTGGAGACCGAGGCAGAGCTGGGAGACGGGGTGGAGCAGAAGACCACGACAGCAGAGTAGACGGGATCGAAGACCCCCACGGAGGAGCGGATGACCAGGGTAGAGTCCAGACCACAGCCATGATGGAGGCCCATGGTAGAGTCGATGGAGGAAGGAGCCATGGTGGAAGAAGGGCTGTGTCCACCAGGGACCAGACTGATGGAGACGGAGCCGGTGGAAGAGGAGCCCAGGGCAGAGACGGAGAGCCGCAGAGCCAAGGCGACACTGAGGATCTGGAGGGCCATGACGGAGCTGACGGCTCAGGCGACAGAGGCGCAAGTGAGGATCCGGAAGACCACGTTGGAGCCGGAGTGACAGAGGACCAAGGTGGAGCTGAGGGAGGAGTCCAATGTAGCCAGAGGGATGAAGGGACGAGGCATAGCCGGAGGAGTGTAGTCCCGAAGCGTAGGCAGGTGGATGACCGGCCAAGGCGGAGCCGGAGGGACGAGGGAGCCCAGCAGAGCTGTTGGGCTGACGGGCCACGGTGGATACAAGGGAGCCAGGAGCTAAGGTGGAGCCGGGTAGCGTCCCTCTCAACCTCCCCTACTGCAAAGGGGGATTCACAAAACTGCAGGACAAATTCAATAAACGGTGCCAGGGTCCAGCTGGGGTCTTCTTCTGGTAAGTTTAGACTAATATTTGGATCAAGTCCACTCCATAAACGGTGGAGGTATGGTCTTTTACCATAGCCTCATCACCAGGCATAAGGTGGCTATACAAAAGGAACTCCTCCACATAGCATAAAATGGGTCGGGCCATTCTGAAAAATGGTGCAGAGCACACTTACGGGGTCGCAAAAAACTCCTGCTAGATACATAATGTGGTCAGTTGTTCTGTAACGTTGTAGAGACGAGATGAGGCAAACAGAGGTGAGGATCTACGTGCAGGAGTTTAATAAAAATTCAGGAACCAACAAGTAATCCAACATGGGTAAAACAAGGAACTCAGACAAGGGCAGGGAGCAACCATCACAGACATTCAACAACTGACAAAGACTAACTGAAACACTGGGCTATTTATACACAGAGACGCAAACAGGATAACAAGGTCACAAGGTAACAAAACACACCTGGGAAAGTGTAAACCAAGACAACCAAAGAAACAATAGGACTACAAGTTGACTACAAATGGCACTCTAGACAGGAAGTAACACAAAAGTCCAAACACAAGACAGGGGACCACGGGCAAGATAATGACAATATAATTGCTTTAATATATTCGTTATATTAATTAAATTTATTATATATTTAATATTGATTGATACAATCAATTATTATGTAATTACATTATCTATTATGCAGTCAATAAAACACAAAACACATTTGGTATTTGCTATTATATGTTTGTTAATATTTTTTATTTAATTTTATATTATATATTATTATATTATATATTATTTTAGTTTATTTTAGTATTTTATGTTTGCTTGTTTTTTTATGTCTATTTAGTTTTCATTCATTTTTATTTTAGTTTTAGGTTTTAGTACTTCAGATAAACTAAAATAAAAATGCCCTAGCAACTAGCTGAAATAAAATAAGTTTAAGATTTTTATATGTTATATTTCAGTTAATGTTTATTTTTTTTTAAGTAATGTTTTATTTTATAGTTTTAGTTGTATTTAACGCTAATAACCATGACAGCTTTTGAGAGACATTCTGTTGTGTTACACCCACATGCCGATCAAGTGCACACATTACAGAAGTAAAACGCTATGCACAAACTCCTCAGACACACACTGACCTGAGCATGCGCACTAGTGCAGGGACGCCGCCCGATTTGAAGATAGCTAGCAGGCCCTCGCGCTGGTGCGAGAGACTGTGCAGGACACTGGCAGCGCAGCGCGCCGTCTCCAGGT
This sequence comes from Sinocyclocheilus rhinocerous, assembly GCF_001515625.1. Taxonomy (NCBI): domain Eukaryota; kingdom Metazoa; phylum Chordata; class Actinopteri; order Cypriniformes; family Cyprinidae; genus Sinocyclocheilus; species Sinocyclocheilus rhinocerous. Next base: position 861,914 of record NW_015625585.1, read on the forward strand.
CTCCGGTGTTCTGCATGGCCCTCACCACAGCCGACACCATCTGAGGAGACTGCATGAGCACACGGCGAGACGCCTCCTTCCGAGTAAGCTGGTTCACAATCAGTGCTGCCTTATTCACCACCACCTGCAATGGTAAAAGAAAAAAAATTCAGACATCTTGCATGTCAAAAAAACTTTTATGTGCAGCAATTCTGGTATATCGCAGTATGATATGACATAACAGCAGTATAGCATATCCTATCTGTCTAATCATATGCAGTTTATTTAATAGTTTACCTAAAACTTAAAATTTGCTGAAAATGTACTTACCTTCAGACCACCCATTATGTAAATTAGTTTGTTTCTTTATGGGAACAGATTTGGAGAAATTTTACAATACATCACTTGCTCAGCAATGGATCCTCTGCAGTGAATGGGTGCCGTCACAATGAGAGTCAAGAAAGCAATATCATAATAGACGACTCTAATTTTAGCCGGAAGCAACCGTTTGAAGTAAAAAAATGTCATAATGATGGATTCGTTTCTTACATACATTCGCTTCACAAGATGTTAATTGATGGACTGGAGTGGTGTGGATTATTGTGATGTTTTTTATCAGCTGTTTGGACTCTCATTCTGACGGCACCCATTCACTGCAGAGGATCCACTGGAGAGCAAGTGATGTAATGCTAAATTTCTCCAAATCTGTTCTGATGAAGAAACAAACTCATTGACATCTTGGATGGCCCGAGGATATATTAGAGTAAATATTCAGTAAATTATCATTTTTGGATGAACTATTCCTTTAAGGAACCATATTTCACAATTGGTGACTCATCACAGAATTAAAATTGCTCAATGTATATATAATTGGAAAATGTGTTCTCGAAATGAGAAACTGTAAAGTGTTAATATGCAGACAAAATAAAAAAATATGCAAAATTATTCACATGGCATGAATAGAAAAATTGAGAATTTTTCTATATGGTTTCTAATATCTAAATGTTTTAGACTTTCAATGGTTGCATGCTCTCGGCAGCCAGTAATTGAACTTGGAAAATAGATCATATCCTAAAGTTGTTTTTCACATCACATTTCAGTCCTTTATTTCACTTTATTCCCCCTTTCTCCTTCCACATTTCTAGTTCGTCCTGTGAGATTATTTCCTATCTTGCAGAAGGAAAAGGGTAATGGAAAGATGCATCTCATATTATCACATGCACTCTCCGTCTTATTCTCAGAGAATGACAGCTACTAAGTCAAAACTTTTGTAATTTTACTACAGATCATTTAAGATATCAGCTGATGTGGGATACCAACAGAACAAAAGCTAAAGCTTTTTGCAAAACTGTGATGTTTTATCACTGCTCCTGTTCGGTTTATCCACAAATTGGTCTTTGTTTTTAATGAAAAAGGTTTACTGTGATAATTGTATGTATATTTTCATTTGTACGGATCTGTCATTGTACCTGGTCCTCGTCGGCCAGCAGTTTGGTGAGCTCTGGTATAGCCCGTGTGGCCAGGTCAGCGTCATCCTGATAGTTGATGAGATGAACGATGGCTGTTTTGAGGAGCTGCGAGGGCTCGGCCAATCTCTGCACATTGGTGGGCTGGTCTGGATTGCTCTGCATCTCTCCCTCCACTATTGTCTCGGGGAACATGGCCGCACGTACTCTCTGGGCTCGAGTTAGACTGTACTGAGCCTCCATATCTGAGTACAGATGAAGAAAGAATCATATTAAACCAACAAGCCACTCAAGGTGATGCATTACAATAATTTTAACACTTATTACTCAGTAAAATAATTGATTTGACGGCACTGATACTATCAGATTAAAAAAAAAATGTTGCATTGAACTGAATGACACAACTGTCTTCGGTAGAGCTACTTTATAGCTGAAGCAAACTGAAACTGTTTATCAAATTTGTCTCATATATGAAGTTTGCATCACTGATTCTTTTACTTCCCTATTTAATACTGTGAAGCTGCTTTGAAACAATTTCTGTAGCGCTGTATAAAGCGCTATATAAATAATGGTGACATAACTTGACTGTTACAAGGTGTTTTTACTTTAAAATAAATAAACAAATAAATAAAACCTGTAAGTAACTTACTGATTTTATTTTAAGGTAGCAGAAAACTGTAAACAGACAAAATGTTTAATAAATAATTAAATTTACAAATAAACATTAAAAATATTTGTAAAATATATTAAATGTGAAGTGTGCTATTTTTATGACAAAAAGTCCCAAAAAGTGTTATAATATTGTTATTATTATTATTATTAAAAATATTAAATTAATCGCTTCTTCCACTAATTATTATTATTATGAAAGTGATGTTTCCGAGCCAGTGTTACACTTGTTGGGACTTTCTTTATCACACTTCAGCTTCACATAATAATAATAATAATAATAATATTAATAATAATAATACTAATACTAATAATATTAAATGTTATTATTATTTCTATTAAAAATGACATGAATAGCTTCTTCCACCAATTATTAATAATAATAATACTAATAATATTAAATGTTATTATTATTTCTATTAAAAAATGACATGAATAGCTTCTTCCACCAATTATTATTATTATTATTATTGTGAAAGTGATGTTTCCAAGGCAGTGTTACATTTTTTGGGACTTTCTGTATCACACTTCAGCATCACATAATAATAATATTAATAATAATAATAATGTTATTATTTTTTTTAATTAAAAATATTACATGAATCGCTTCTTCCACTAATTATTATTATTATGAAAGTGATGTTTCCGAGCCAGTGTTACACTTTTTGGGACTTTCTGTATCACACTTCAGCTTCACATAATAATAATAATAATAATAATAATAATAGTGGTGATGAAGATGATGATTATTATTTTTATATTAATTGCTTCTTCCACCAATTAATATAATTCATTATCCTGACTGTACTTAACATTGTAGATATGTAGACTTGGTGAATTAATCGATGTGCAGTCACAGGTGTGCGCTTATAGGCTATTTTACCATCTATAGGAGCTCAAATGAGGCTCATCCAATTAGATTTCAGATGCCATCATTTTATAACCCACATTATATCACATCATATTTTGCAGAGTGATTCAGTACAGGTGTGTTCAGGTCTCATTTAATAACAGAATAGATTGACAACAGAGAACCAGAGGTGGGAATCATGGAAGCGCATCTGTGACTCTCCGACTAAAGTGCAATCCAGGCTGGAAGCATCGCAAGCTTCAGAAAGGGGTCTTCGGAGGTTCTGTTGTGATAGCAATAATGTTCAAATCATAAAAAGTGAACCTACTGAACTAAGTGTTTGGATGAGTTTCTAAATGTCACTGGCTCTGGGCGGACAATAAATTTGCAGCTTTCTTCCAAACTACACAAGCACATACGCTGCCATGGTGAGGAATCCATTTTAAAATCCCCAGATATTTACAAGTGACAACATGCACCATGACAACAAAGAATAATGAGAAAACCACAGGTACATTTAATATGCATCTTGAAGAGATAAAGCAATAAGATTCTCTGAGCCGTGGCGCAGGGATAGCTCACCCAAAAATGAAAATTTGCTGTTACTTTACTCACCTTCAGGCCATCCAACATGTAGTAACATCCAACAGTAAAGAAGATTTTTAGCTGTAACCGTGGTCCTTGGTGATTCATATAATGTAATTCAGCAGCTATTGGTTTTTGAGAATAAAAAAAGCATTTCAAGGAACACAAAATGAATACCCGTGGCTCCTGACGATATATTGAGGTCTTATGAAGTGAAACGATCAGTCTGTGCAGGAAACTGAACATTTGCAACATTATAACCTGTAATCCAGAGCCTCAGGCAGTGGGGAAATCCGATTCCTTTCCGCAAACTGGTTCTTTCAGACAGTTTGTTTCAATGAACTGGTGCAATTCACTAGTTCGTTCACATAATCAAGCAATGATGTAATGTATAATTATATTATTAAAGCACCCAATAATGACGTGAAGCGTGGATGTTTTACATGTATAACACAAAGAGAACAAACGGAACTGTTTCTTCAGTTCAGTGACTGTTGGAGGAACTTAAGTGCTGTTGAGTCGGCACAAACCAGCATCATAAGATCATATACTCCAGTATTTTGGCTCATTTCTAGTCGGTGTGACTGTCAGGCATCCACAAGTTTTGATCGAGTAACTTATAGATCTGCGCTGCTTGATTACAGTAGGTGAACTGGTTCAACTAGTTCACCAAAAAGAACCGGTTCAAAAGAATGATTAGTTTGCAAACCTGACATCACTCCAGACTGTTTGCCTGAGGCTCTGGGTTACAGGCAATCACTTTGAAAATAATATTCAGTTTCTTGCACTGACCGATCGTTTCGCTTCATAAGACCTCAATGTATCGTCAGGAGCCATGGGTATTAATTTTGTGTTCCTTGATTTGCTTTTTTATTCTTAAAAAACTGTAAATGCTGACTCACATTACATGAATCACCAAGGACCACGGTTTCAGTTAAAAATTTCTTTATTGTTCAACTCAAGAAAAAAAGTCACCACATATTGGATGGCCTGAATTTCTAAATGCTAAATTAACAGCAAATTAAAATTTGGGGGTGAACTATTCCTTTAAAGCAATGGTCACCAAACCATCGATCGCGATCCGTCAATCGCTACTGTCCCAGTAGCTCCCGAAAATAACAGAAAAATAAGTACAAAAATGTAGTACAATGTTTCTGTTATTTTGGGGAGCTACTGGGACAGAAAGAAAGAAAAATACATCATGCCTGAGTCAGGACGTTAACAGAGGCCAGAGATGCTGAAGACGGGCGTAAATAGGAGGCAGAGCTCACTGTTCACGATGCTCGAAATATAGGAAGAAAACACAAATATTGAATTGGCGGTGAGGGGTTATATTAATGTATCTCTGAAGGGAACTGACTGTTTCGGTGACTGTTTTCCTCTCATCTTACCTCCATATAAAGTAGTATTTATAAGCGCAGCACTGCTTTGTTTACAGCGGTAACCAAGGAAACGCTGTATCGCTGCTGTTTCATAAGCGCCACCTGCTGTCAGAGAGTGAATCTGCATCTCATTCAGCCCGTCTGCTGTTTTTGTTTCATGCAGATGTTTTATGTAGCGTAATTCCAAAAATATGAAATAGACCATTCTGTTTTTGCTTTAAATCTTGAAATTATACAATCCAATTCAAATCAAAAACAACTGCTCATGCAACATGTGTGTAACATCTTTGTTTGGATCGTGATTAAAATGCAGTGGTTGCCACTCATTTCAAATGGCTACAGGTATTTTTGTTTAAGGCCAGTTTGCATGTTATAGAGCAAGTAAACAATAAATAAATTGTGCTTAAAAAAATAATAAATCGAAAATAAAAAATATCGGCAACCATCGGAATCGGTCAATTTGCTTGCATGATCGGTGCATCGCTAATTAAAACACTAAATAAAAGGCCTCATATTGAAAGTACAATCTGGGCTGTCTTTTTCTATCAAGCACACTGTTCACGATGCTCGAAATATAGGAAGAAAACACAAATATTGAATTGGCGGTGAGGGGTTATATGAATGTATCTCTGAAGGGAACTGACTGTTTCGGTGACTGTTTTCTTCTCATCTTACCACCATATAAAGTAGTATTTATAAGCACAGCACTGCTTTGTTTACAGCGGTAACCAAGGAAACGCTGTATCGCTGCTGTTTCATAAGCGCCACCTGCTGTCAGAGAGTGAATCTGCATCTCATTCAGCCATTTATAGAGCAAGTAAACAATAAATAAATTGTGCTTAAAAAAAAGAATAAATCGAAAATGAAAAATATCGGCAACCATCGGAATCGGTCAATTTGCTTGCATGATCGGTGCATCGCTAATTAAAAGACTAAATAAAAGGCCTCATATTGAAAGTACAATCTGGGCTGTCTTTTTCTATCAATTCTTCAATAGGTAGATCTTGTTTTTCATAAAGCCTAAGGTCAGCGATATTGGGCTTGAAAAGGTTGGTGACCACTGCTTTAATGCATATCCTCACGTAGACGATGCACTTCTTATATCTAAGAAAGCAAATCCCAAAATAAACAAAAAAATGCTTTCCGAATGTTGCACAAGTCCAGTGAAACGACACAGGCCTAGCGGAAGGGTTCAATGCCACTGACTCTAATGTGAAATTTTGGAGGCCCTCGGGTCCTATAATTCATCAAAATGTTCCGAAGAGGTGAAGGGAGACCATTGGAGAGAACACATTACCTGTGGCGCTCTCGCCAGCGCTGGCACTGACGCTGTACTTCTTACTGAACTCAGATTCGTCCTCATCTCGAAAGGTGGTGGCTCCTGACTGAATGCCCGAGTCTGAGGCGTAAAACGTCTGCTGCCACTCTTCCACCTTCACAGCCCCCTCTGCCTCACTCACTGCGGAAGATGAGCATGAAAATGAGCAAATATTTGACAGGCTTAGCGCCTCAGATCAAGATTATTTCAAATAGAGTCGACAGATGTGATTTCATGGAAAATTATAAAATAATTTATTTAATCTAATTATATATCTTATTATTTAATATATACTGTATATATATATATGAAAAAAGTATATATTAAATATATTAAATTCTATATTATTAATATATCAACATTTACTGTATATGTACTCCGTGTTTGTGTATTAATACATTTATACATACATACATGCATATATATATATATATATATATATATATATAGATACAAATTGCTGTAAAAAAAAACA